>NC_133622.1:229722475-229804975 GCF_048593235.1 Sminthopsis crassicaudata | reverse complement strand
TACTGGGTTGGCTGCTTCTTGTGTTTAGACCAAATATGACCAGGAGGCTATTGTCAATAGCATCTTTCATTTCTTATTTTTAAGTATCATTAATGGTTTCTGTTTCTTATACCCTCCTATTTCCTAGTGTATTTTCTAGTTTCTTTTAAACTTTTATTTGTAAAAAAGAAACAACTCAGCAAAACTGACTAATAAGACAAGACTTCTGATAGTATGTACTATCTATTCTCTCTCTTAGGAGAACGGCATTTTAAATTCTCTTTTCTATAGAATCCATATCGCTTCTTCTAGTTAATCCAAACTTGAATTCCTTATACTCGTATTCTGTTTCTCTTTTGATGTTTTTGGAGGTCCTTTAAAATAGTCTGGAAGGCCACTTGTTGGGGATGTTATATTGAGAAACACCCTTTGGTATATGAGTTAGAATATCATATATATATATATATATATATATATATATATATATATATATATATATATATATATATACACACACATATATTTGGACATATGCATATATATATTTATATATATAAATTGTTTCAATTAATATAATTTATGTTCCTAAAGATCAAGGATTACTTCTTTTTCTAGGCTTTTGGATTCTTGGTGCCTAATACAAAACTTGGCAAATAGTAGGTATTTAATAAATGTTTGTTGATAGACTTATTATTGGAATATAAAGAATATTAAAAAATATTAGAATATAAAGAATAAAAATGTTGATAGACTGCTATAATTAGAATATAAAGAATAAAATATATATTAAAATAGAGAATATAAAAAACAGGTATTTTGAGTACACAAATTTATGTTGTTATTCCAACGATGACAATATTTATACTGTGATGGTGATTGCGAAGAAGTCACTTTTTTCTGTATGTCAACTTAATTAAATATAAAATAAAAGTGTTATACTGGCTGTTTTATAAGTTTACTTCCAGATCACTTTCTTACATAAATAGGTGGTGTCATATAGTAGAAAGAACATTAAACTTGGAGCCCAAAGACTGGTTTTCTAACTCTGGCTATCCATAATTAGCTTTGTTACCTGAATCAATTACTTACCTCTTGAAATCAGTTTATTTAAAATGAGATTTTATTCCCCTAGTTATAAAATTCTTAGGATATTTGTGCATTTGAAATTGAAAATATGCAATATTGAGTTACTTTAATATCTAAAATGAATAAATTGAGGTATAATTGTGCAATTTACAACGTCTTTAACTTACAATGACCTTGAGAGTTTTATTTCCATTTTACACGTGAGGAAACAGAGGTTTAGAGATTTGCCCATGTGTCCATGACTTATTATGTGTCAAGGATAGAATTTGAACCTAGATCAGACTATATCATGAAGTAGTTCCCTCCCTCCTCCTCATTTCCTAGATCCTAATGTTCATGGAAGCTAATAAGATAATTCTCTGAAACCAAATGACATTCTGAATACTCAGAGAACAGAACTTCCTATCCTCCTTCATCCAAAGTAAACATCCCTTTATCCATGAATGAAGGAGAACTTGGCAAGGAAGAGAACATCAGAGCCTTTGACTTCCAAAGCACTTCAGTCTTGTAAGAAGGGATGCCAGAGGCTTATGGAAATAAGCAAGGAGATAAGGAATTTAATGGAGTAGAAATTAACAGTGTTTAATGCCAGAGGAGAAGCCTGCTGAAAAATTGAAGGGAGTCCTGTTCAACAGAGGCAAATGAAAGAAGAGAGCCCCCGACCTATATTATAAGCTCTTGGGGGCACAAACTTTGGCTTTCTGTTTTTGGTAATACATCAGACCAAGCAGAAGACTCTGTAAATAATTAATATTCAAAAGACTAAGAAAGTAAGCTATTACTAATGTTTCCTTAGGTTCATGAAAACTTGACCAACCTCAGGAATATCTCCTAGGAACACTTAGCTCTTAAAACAAGTAGACACTAGAGAATTTCAAGTGTGGGAGAATTTGTTTTCCTAGTAGAAATAAGAAGTAATATTTTAAAAATGAATTACAATAGAGAATTGGAATAAAAAGAAAAGTACTCTGGCCCACAAGTTTGCCTGAGAGCACAAATCCCAAGACAGAGATATATACTGTTCATAGAGTGATAGACCATTAGAGATGAAAGGATTCATCATATCATAGATGGGGTGGTATAAGACATCTCACAAGACATTTTATTTAATCCATGAATTCTGCAGATGACAAAACTAAGCCCCAGAGATGTTCATGACTAGTTCATTGTTGCAGATTTAGATAGCAGAAGGACCAGTATATAATCCCAGATCTTTTGACTCAAAATGTTATGCTCATAATGTTAAATTATGGAAAATAACATATTCTAAACGTACTGAATATTGGAATCTCATTCTATCCTCCTATATATATCATATTATCTTTATGATTGCAATTATTTTTATGATTGCAATTATTTTTATGATTGCAATTATTCAAAAGGCTTTGTTCTATGATGCAATTTTTAAAAATCATCTTCATGTTAGGATAGGATTAGACATTTTTGTTGCTATGGTTCTACAAAACCATTTATTAAAATCTATGAATATTAGCAGGGACATTTTTTACAGGAGGCTTAAATTTGTCTCTTTAGAGATCAGAATACATATATTAAACAATTGCTTTTTGAGTATAATTAATTCATTTGTCTTTTGTTCTCAGAGCTTAATATTAAGGAAAAAATGGAAATTGTATATGGCTTGTCAAATACTTTGAGATCCACATCATTTTACACAAGCTTTCAAACTTGTTGAGGGTTAAGAACTGTCTCATTTTTGTCTCTGAAGCCACAGAAATAATCTCAGTGTTTTGTATATAGGAGATGTTTAATAAATTTCATTGACTTGAATTTAATATCAAATCCTTGAGAGCTGAAATATATTTTATTTCCTTTTTAACTGATGTTGTCATGTTAATATTCATTAGTTTTAATTTATTAGGAGCCAGTACCCAAAAGAAAAAAAACAAAAAAACAAAACTTTTTAATTCTGTTCTGGAACTTGTTAATAAAATACCATAAGTCTGAACAACAACAAGAAAAGAGGAAGTTTGAGAGTTATTATTGCCATTTCTTGGGGAAGAGTTCATCAGTTCTGCACTCTGTGACTGGAAAAATCGTTTAGCCTATTCCCTGCTCAGTCTTCCACGTGGTAAATCCTTTGACTGTGAGAAGATTGGCAGGCAGCAATATGGAGAAAACCCAATCGTTAAGACACAGAAATCACATTTTTTTACTATGTTCCAGTCTATAGGCAATAATTTCAAAAGATACAAAATAAATATGAAGTCCATTAAGAAAAATCAAAGTTATTCTATGGTTAAGAACTGGGAATTTCTCTTATAATTTCATTCTTTTCTAGTAGGACTAGGAAAAGCTGTAGCATGATAGTATTTTCATTGTGTGGGACTAATAGTGTGTGGCTATTTCAACTGAAGTTGACAATTCTAAAGCTTTTTAAATAGACCTTTCAAAAGGAAGAGATTACAGTTTGAGATGGTTTGCTTGATTTTCCCTGAATTTCAAAAAATTGAAATATACATATATATGTATATATATATATATATGTATATATATGTGTGTATGTATGTATATACATATATATATACTTATATATATACACTTATATATATTCATATATATCTATCTATCTATCTATCATATATATATATACTTATATATATAGATATATATATAAATGTATTTATATTACAAGCTTGGTGGAATGGTAGCATTTTAAGGTGTTAATGCATTTGGGGGTACATACTTTCTTTAAATGGGTGGTGCTTTGGAGAGGCAGTATGGGGCAAGACACTAGAATGGGATTTAGGAAGAATTGGGTATAAATCAAACATCATGCAATTATTAGCTGTTTGACCAGGGACAGATCATCTGATCCATTTTCTTATTTGTAAAAAGAAGATATTGGACTCTATCATCTGGAAAGTCTCTTTCAGCTCCAATTCTCTAATCCTCTAATCCCAAGAATAGGAGCAGCTAGGTGGGGCAATGAATAGAACAATTGCATTTAGAAAGCCCCCATTTCAGACATTTAGTATATTATTTCCCTGGGCAAGACAGTTAATCCATCTGCCTCAGTTTACTTAATTGTAAAATACTGATAAAATAATATCAAATAAGATATTTCTAAAGTGCTTAGCACAATACTTGTCATATTGTAAGCACTTTAAAAATGCTTACATTTTCCTAAATGGCAATTTGAGATAATGTAAGATGAGTTCAAAAATCCACTCTGCTACTTTGCTTGGAAGCTACTTATGTTCTCTTCTCCTCAGGGAGATTTACTCATTTGTAAAATGAGATGATTGGATTAGGTGGCCTTTAAACTCTAAATCCAATAAAGCACACCTAGAAATCTGGGCTTTCCCACTTACTCTAAGAGTTCCTTAACCAATGTAAGTCTCAGTGTCTTCCTCAGAAAATTAATGTTGTCTTCAAGGCAGAGAAACTTGCAATATGAAAGGAAGATTTAGACACTCTTGAGTAGGACAGGACCGTTTGTTATTCTTTGCCATGTTGGTGAGTAGGAATCAGAGTAGCAATGGGTGATATAACTGGAAGCCTGATATAATAAAGATTAATTCTGATGTGAATAATCACTATTAATGGGATAAATTATACAGTTTAGTTCATGGAGCCCCCAGAGTCATGAAACCTAGATTCAAGAAATGCTTCTGAAATTATATTGTGTGACAATCAAGTCACTTAAATTCTAAGTGTCTTGGGCAGCTTTCTAAGAGAGTAAATTGCTGATAGTTGATTAAACATTTGCCATTCTTTACTGGAAAGGAAGTTCCATCTGTCAGACTTTGTTATGCTGATGAAATCATGAGTCTGGACAAATAATCACAAAGATATGTATAACAGCAAATTAGATAGATAGATAGATAGATAGATAGATAGATAGATAGATAGATAGAACTATACAAATCATAACGCCCTGTGAGAAAAGTGAAGCTCTTTTGGACCTGTGATTTCAGTGATATAAAAAAAATCTGATGAAGAAACTTTCAAGAAAAACCAGTATTTGTTCTGCTATTTACAGTCTTAGTTGGTGGGCATCATGACATGACTGCAAATTCAAATCTGGTCTAAAATATTGATGACCCTTGTCACCCTGAACAAGTCACTTTCTGTTCATATTTCTCAATTATAAAATGGAATGACAAAAGCAGCTACTAGACAGGTTGTTGTTAGAATCAAGTAAGATGATATTTGTGTATTGTTCAGCTCAGTTTTGGCAAACACTAGGTAGGTACTTTATATATTTAAAAAAAAGTTTATTCCCTTCTCTTACCCTTCCCCAGGATCCCAGAGTGAGTATATGTCAGAGGCACCTGCACCCAGGAATTTTTGATTTCAAACCTGTTTTCTATCCACTCTATACCATAGTTCTTTGGGATATATGTATTCCTATCATATTTTCATGGTGACAGAAACTGAAGCCAAGTGAGGCTAAACAGAAAAGCTTGAATTAACACAGTATATGTAACGGAAGACAAACCCAGATCTTCCTTCCATTGAGCTCTGAGCTCCATTCACTGCCCTGCCATATCTCTCAAACGGCCTGCATGATAGTTATGGTACTTATCAAAAAAGTACATAAGGATAAAATAAAGAGTGAAAATAACATATGTAAAAAATGGAATGCACTGATTTCTTTTGAATATATCTTCAAACTGAACCAAACATCAATGGAATAGTAAAAATATATCAATAAAACAATGGATCATCCACACAAAAAATTGGAAGTGAAGCTCAGCGAATGGTTTCTCATGTTTAAAGAATATTTCTTGGGAAATCACATCATGCTTTCAATGATTTTACTTGGAAGAAAATAATCATCAGAGAAAATAAGTATTAAATAGTCTCTGAAAAAAATGTGGCTAATGGTAACAAGGGACTTTGAGATTATTATTTTGTACTAAGTTGTTCAGGGAAGCCAGGGAATCGTGAGCAGGCTTTGCTTGAACCACAAGTACACTTCACTCAATGGAATCTCGGTGTATGTGGGCAAGGTTCATTACAGAACAAATGTCTGTAAAGTAAATCCAATTTTCCATTAGTTCCTACTGTAAAGTTGGAGATTTGTTCCCACAGCAGCAAATTGCTCAATAGACAGTAGGACAGTGTTTGACTAAATGAGATTGTTAACATGAGGACGAGAGAGATAAAAAGAATATTATGACAGCTGAAAGGTAATTGTTTTTCTTTTAGAATGTTGAAATGTTTTGAAATGTCTTTCCCTTCCTCTTTTCATCAACAATGTTCTTCTTTTTCTCTCGTTTGTTGTTGTCTGGTACTTTCAATCATGTATAATTCTCTATGACCCTCTTTGGGGTATTCTTGGCAAAGATCCTGGATTGCCATTTCCTTCTGCAGCTCATTTTACAAATGAGGAAACTGAGTCAGAGAGGTTTAAGTGATCCAGATTCACACAGTTAGTATCTGAGACCAAATTCTTACTCATGTCTACAAGCTTAGGCATCAATGTACTGTGCCACCTAATTAAACCCACACAAATCATCTGCAACTTTCTTAAACAATTGGGTGACATTATCAACAAAACCAGAGAGGAAGAATAGAGAAATTTCTTTAAAAATAACTTAATATAGTATAACATACTTGAAAATCTCTCTACCAAGACCCATAGAGAAATGATAAGATCAAAAAACACAAAAACTGTAATTGGAGAAATATAAACTTCTCATGAGCAGGTCAAGCCATTATAAGAAGAAAATTGTAAAACTATCTAAATTAATTTACTTATTCAGTGCCATATCAATAAGAGTACTAATAATTATTTTATAGAGTTAGAAAAAATATAGGTAATATGGTAATCATCTATAAATTAGAATATTTCACTATTAAACATTCTCTTTCTTGATCACACCGAGAAGAAGTGCATAGTGTTGTGGGTATGTTGTTAATAGGATTCTTTAAAAGGAAATTCATCCTGTTATCAAAGTTGCATGCAAATATTCCATTGATATTATGCATTGTGACTAGAAATATATCTTTACTTTAATACAAGATAAATATGAGAGGTAACGTTTATCACTTTACCCAAAATGGTTGTCATATGTTTTCCTTAATTTTAACTACCAATTTAAAATTATAGTACGTAGAAGGGCCTTTGAATGAACCTAGTAGATACCCCTCACAATACAGAAAAAGAAACTGAGGCTCAGAGAAATCAAAGCACTTTATCACAGGTTTAATATGTAGCAAGAAACAGAGAAAGAAATTAATTTCTCTTTCTCTGACTCTAGATCCAACTCTACAACTTTCTCACCTTTGGGTATTCTATTTTCCTTTGTGATTTAAGGTTAAAGCTCTTCTCTCCCACGGATGCTCTTAGAGTGCTCATCTTTGGCCAGTAACCACATTTCATCACTCCAGAGCCTTTGAATCTATATATGGGGCAAATGAATGTGGGTCTACCAGTGTAGAGCCTCAAAGGAATTAAGAAAGGTTTAAGAGAAATCCAATTGCCAAAAATGAATTTTAATTAAAATCAAAGATTTAAGTTCATAGCATTAACAGAGAATCCTTCAGGCAACTGAAGATGGTTATGTACTTCATCTCTGCTTTGCCACTGACATAAGAAAGAAGTGCAAGGAATAATTTTGCAGGTTTTTTTCTAAGTTATTACAAACTACTTTTTTTAAAATTTCATTTAAATTTTTTGATGCTTCTGTAATGTTGCCTCGGGCGATGAGAAGATGGCTAGAAACCAAGGACCGAGTCTGTCAATTTGTAGCTTCCTGACACAGTGCTTTGTAAGTAGCCATAGACCTTATTTCACAGTGGGGAAAGTAAAGTGGATGTCAAACAGAGAATCCAAGTGGCCTCTAATACTTGGCCCTTAAAACATCTGAGCTATGCCCTGAAGTCAAATAGTGCTTTTCAAGAGTAGACCATGGCTAAATGCTGGAGAAATTAATTCGTTTTCAGTCTATGTCATAAGATTACATTAAAACCTACGTCTATGTCATTTGCAGTTTGGATCCACCTATTCTCTCTCCTAGACCATTGGGCAAAGAGATAACTCACTTGTAAAAATCTTTTAAAGCTCTATCCGTGGCAAGCAGTGGCTCTGGATTCAAATCCTACCTCTGGGACTTATTACATGTGACCCATAAAACTCAAACTCCTTAACTATGTGTGTATATGCATCTATGTGAGACAGAGCTCCTCAGACGTTTTGTGCAACCCATGGACTTTTTCTCAGTATGATGTTTTAAAAAAAAAAAAAAAAACCTAATAGAAAATGCAAAATTTCACTGATGGATTAGTAAAGACAAATATAGATTTTATTTCCATCCAACTTCATAGACATGCTACAAAGCATCTTTAGAAATATAGAGACCCTAAGATGAACAAAATTCACCTTAACTCTCTTTAGGAATCTTTGGAATGGAGAAATGAACGAAGTGGGATAGCAATATTTTTTTTTTCTTTTTCTATTTCTCAGCCATTCATTCAACAAGTATTTAGCAAGCATCTACTATGTGCTAGAGGCTGGGCTAAGTATTGAGAATTCAAATTAAAACTTTTAAAAAAAAATATCCTTTCATTCAAAGAGCTTACATTCTTTTGGGGAAACAATAAGTACATATAAAAGTATATAAAGAATAATTGTAGAATAAATTAAAAATGAATTCAAGGGTGAAATAGTAGTTGTAGACCATCAGTAATGGTCTCATGGCTCTTGAAGGGAATAATTTTGTAGGTGATAAATGCATTTATTCTAGGCATGAGCAACAACCAATTCAAAAGCATAAAAATAGAAGATTCTGTGAAGGATTTAAAGTGGATTTAAAGGGTACAAGAAGGAAGAGCAATATATAATAAGTTTGGAAAATAAAGGTTGTGACCAGATTGCAATGGTTTTCAAAAGGAAAATTGCAAAATAGGTAGCATTAGTAACTTGAAGAGTTAGGAAGAGAAGTTCAAATTTTCCATAGACAGATATGTGCCTAATGGAAAGCTCTTTGGTGACTCTGTAGAGGGATTGGGGTAAAACAAGATGTGCACGAGGGAGAAAAATCAGCAGGTCATTACTTTCAGAGAAAGATAATGAAAACTTGAGTTAAGTTCTGTTTGAAGACAAAAGGGTTCAGATGCAAGAAATATTGTGGAGTGAGAGATGAAAACATTTGGCAACTCAAAAGGATATGTGAAATAACAGAGTAAAGACTTAAGAATAACATCAAAAGGAGGATGTAAATGTGGGAGACTGAAAGAATAATGGTCCTACAGCAGAAATTAGGACATTTGCAATAGGACTGAATTTAAGGAGTAGTCATACAAGGTCACTTTTGAATATTTGGAATCTTAGCGATCTCTTGGATATCCACTTTGTAAAAATCAAATACCTCTCTTCTCTCTAACTCCATGTCCAGCTGAACTCTTCCATCAGACAGGATAATGTATTTCTTTTGCTGGCTTGTGAAGAAATATTTCTAATGAATATCTAAAATTACCAGCAACTTCTTCTAGCCAAGAGTTCTTTCAGAATATCTGCTATGTAATTATTGGTTTTTCCCAGGCAGTATTCTCCATTGATATTTTAAATATTATCTCTGAGATATTTTTTTTTTCTTTTTATCCTGTCAGATAGTGATACATCAGTTTGCTTCAAATTAAAATTTTAAGTATTTATCAAATTACTACTAAATGTTCCTTCTGACTCTTTTATGAAGTCCCCTGTCCTTAAAAAGTTCAGACTCTTTTTTAGGGAGATTGAAGTACAAGAAACAATTAGAGCACAATATAAGATAGAAATAAAAGCTTGATTATAATCAAATTAAGTCATTTCCAATCCAAAGCATATTCTCTCAGAATGGTATTCCAAGTGTTTTTTTCCCTCTCCAGTTAGATTGACATGTCTTCCTTATAGAACATTAATATTTCATATGCTTTTTGTCTAGTATAAAGATTCTTAATCTGGGATCTGTGAAATTGTGGGGTTTTTTTAAATTTTGATAAATGTATGCAAATATAATTCATTTCTTTTATCATTTTATGCATTTAATTTTAAGCATGTGGAAATGCTATTCTGAGAAAGATTCCAGGCTGCCAGAAAGGTCCATAATACACACACACACACACACACACACACACACACACACGCAGAGATAAGAATTCCTTGTCTATAGTATAAGCATGGGAAGTAATATAGGAATGCAGTCTGAAGACATCTGCCAATAAACTAATAATTCAATTTGAAACCATGGTAAAATAGTAATAGTTGGACTCTTCAAGAGAAAGAGAAGATATTTTTAACTATGCAACTATATATCAAGGGATATCACAATATTGGGATTTTTCCTTAGCACTAAATCTTTATCCATTTCACACAAACTCTGGCCAAAAGAACCAAAGAAACAAAAAATAAAATAAAAAATTAAAATAAAACAAAACAAAACAAAACAAAAAACAAAGAAAACAAAATCCAACTTTTTTTTTTTTTCCCTTTCTATACAGATCCTGATGAAATTTATCTAAACTTCTGTAGTTTGGGGGGGCAAAACTTGAGATGACAAAAAAAATCCACTCTATTCCTATTTTCAGTTGAGACAAGAGCAAAGAAAAGAGCATCAAATAATAATAAAGACATCTCAGCCCCTTTCAGGGGACAGTATGGACAAGTAGCTTTTTCTTTCTCTGTGGTATTTCACACTAGGCATTAGAAAGATAGATTAGGGAAGACAGATATATTATTCTATTGTTCTCTATATGAGGCACAGTAGGTTTCTTTCCTCTTCTTTCTCCTTTTTTTCTTTTTTGCACATTGGAAAATTGCTCTGAGGTTTTCCATGTTGCTGTCATATGTATCACTGTTTCTAGAACTATTACTCTTGGAAAAGGCAAAGAAAAAAATTGTTGAAATTGTTTTACTGACCACATTTAAGAAATTACAGATAAAGATCCAACTATTTTTTAAAATTCATGTTGAGCTATGCGAAGAGTTGGAAAAAGTTGAGATGATGTCATACAGATTTACATAAAAATTTGGAGATCTAAGAAAATACTTAAAAAAAAAAGAGAGATTCTAGGGGAAAACCTACACTGAAATAATTTAAAATGATAATTAATGGTTCTATATGCATTGACTATGTTGTGAAATATACCTGGGTTGGTTTTCCTCCCCCCAAAATATATTCAAAGATAACTTGGAACAAAATCAACTTTCCCCTACTGAGCCATTGGCTGAGTTTTTGGGAAATCCCTGGTTGGGAATGGAACACATGAGGTCCAATTCACACTCTTCCCAGATTGGCTACTAATTTACATTCTGCCACAAGGCCATATGTGGAATTCCCCTACCCTGACAGTCCTTTTAGAGATGTAAATCTCAGGTCACAAAGAAGACCTACCAAGAGAGTGTGGATGACTCACTTCAAATCATTCCCCATTTCAAGAAAACAAATCATTCGAAGTACAGAGCCTCTGGTCAATTGTATCATCTTCACATGTGATGAACAACAATCATGGAGGATGGCTATTGAGAAGTAGTTATTTTTGTTAACATCTCCATTCAATCCTGTGTCAAAATTGGCTGGGGTAGGAGGTTACTGTATGAACAAGGTTAAGGCAATATTTGGCTAGCAGGAGAAAGGCATATTAAAGTAAAAATAACACCTGAATGACTGTAGTTCATCTCTTCAAGGGCACAGAGATTTCTTCTCTCTCAGCATTTTGTTAGAAAAGTTATAAAGTAACACAGTCTCTAAGGCCCATTTAATTAATTGTTGGAAATAAAAAGACCTGTTTGAAAGTAGTGTGTGTGTATGTGCGTGTGTGTGTGTGTGTGTGTGTGTGTGTGTGTGTGTGTGTGAAAGAGAGAGAGAGAGAGAGAGAGAGAGAGAAAGAGAGAGAGAGAAGAGGGGTGAATGATTGGATGCTTGCTTATAATAATATTTAGTTAATAGATGAATTATTTTTCAATAGGACTAACCTTCATTGTATACATATCTTTATTTGTATATCCATATTTTATAAGGGAAGAAACTGAGGACATGAGTGATAAGCTATTGTAACTTAGAAAGGATTACATTGAGAAAATATATAGAGAATGTCATGTATCTATATGTCATGGACCAAATTCAACAGCCTGATGAAGTTTATTGACTCTTCATTAGAATTTAAAAATGCACATAATAATAAAACATAGGATGTTGAAATGTAGCTATAAAATTAAAATAAACATTTCATGCCATATGCAAAACCCCTTAGTTGGAATTTAGAGATTGGATGTGTTTTTATATAAACTCATAAGACATGTTCATTCTCCTAATAGAGTAAAATCTTGGGGATGAGAACTATTTCACATTTATTTATTTGTTTGTTTGTTTGTTTGTTAATGTATCCCTAGTCATTAAAAATACTTAATACACAATAATAAGTATTAAATGCTAGTTGATTTTGAAAAATAAAGATTCTAGCTTGAAATCTATGATTTTGTGAATAGATTTTAGAAAATTCAATGTCAGAATTGAAATACACCCTAGAATATAGAACATAAAATTGAGATCTGGTGAGGACCTTGAAAATAATCTTGTGCATCCCTCTAATTTATATAAACAAAATAACTGAGTTTTAGAGTAGCAGTGATCCCCCCCGCCCCAAGGTCACACTGGTATGAAACATCAGAGCCAAAGTGAATAGCAATTATATTCAGGGATATATATTCTTCAGGGATTTATGATTGTGTCATTGTAAGTACAACCTCTAATAAAACTAATCAAATCTACAGTGAGTTCTTTTAGGTCCTCGATTAGTGTTAATAATGAACTATGTGAGGCGATAAAATTATTTCAATTTGCACTATGGAGGTTACAATTATATGTAAAATTTCATCATTGATTCTAGCCAATACCAGATTTCCTTCCCCATCACAATGAGTCATTATTAGAGTAGAGCTTAGTATACTGAAAGACCAAGGTTCAAATTCTGCCTCTGAAATAAATTTGTTAATTTAATCTACTGGTGCTTTAGGAAGTTTTGTTTGTTTGTTTGTTTGTTTTTTTAGATCAGAAATTAAAATTAAGGTGATATGCTGAATTGTAGGGAAAAGCTTCTCATTAAGAACTTCCTTATACTAGTGAAATCATAGGGCCAATGAGAACCTCTTTAATTTCTCTATTACTGAATAGTATATAAAGTGATTTATATACATCTAATTTGATTTTCCAAATAACTTTCCAAGAGAGGAAAGCTATGACCATCTCCATTTTACAATTGAAGAAACCAAAAGAGAATCCAAATTTGGAGCTCTTTCTTATGTGTAGCACAGTGACTCCAAAAACGTGGATATGCTAAATTATAGATTTGATTCATTCTCTCAAAACAGTCTTCCTGACTCCAGACCTGGTTCTCTATCCAATGCACTACTTGCCACCTACTCTCAACCCCACTCCCCCAATTACCAATCTTTTGAGCACAAATTTCAAGTCAAAAAGCTTTTAGCACTCAACAGCTCCTCCAGGAGTCAACGACCTGAAACAATGCAGACTTCTTTTGGACTTGATATTTGAGCTTTTGCAGAGTTCTTTGTTTACAAGTTCAATATCTGTTCAGGGTGTCATTTCTGCCTATTTACTAAAAGTTTGTTCTATTTATATGGCTTATGTAAAGGCATGGGTAGAGGAAATATTGACAAATCCTTAAGATTTCCATTCTTACAGAAAAAGCAAAAGTAGAAAAAGAATGAGAGATGGACAATCAGATAAGAAATAGAGAAAGAAACAGAAATTGACAGAGAAAGTCAGAGAGAAAAACTGAGACAAATGGAGGGACAGAGACAGAGAAATAAAGATAGATTCAGAGACAAAAAAAGAGGTGGAGGCTGAGAGACAGAAGTAGAGAAAGGAGAACAGGAGAAAATGTGTCTAGGTATAAATAATATTATCACATGCAAGGAAGAAAACATTGATAATATAGAAAGAGTCAGTTGATAAATCACAGAAGATAGCATGATAATGAAATCATATTAGAATAGAAAGTAGTTTATCCATCCTCTTGGATATCCTTAAAATTCAAGTGTCTTATCTCTGAGATACCACTATGCACCTCTCTGAGTGGCTCAGATGACAGAAAAAAGATAATGAGGAATGTTGGAGAGGATGTGGGAAAACTGGGACACTAATACATTGTTGGTGAAGTTGTGAAATGATCCAAATATTCTGGAGAGAAATTGGGAACTACACCCAAAGACCTCTCAAACTGTGAATACCCTTTTATCCAGCAGTGTCTCTACTACTCCCAAAGAGAACTAAAAGGAGGGAAAAGGACCTACATGTGTAAAATTTTTTGTAGCAGCCCTTTTGGTAGTGGCAAGAAGTTGGAACTGAATGGATGCCACTTAGTTGTAGAATGGCTGAATAAATTATGGTCTATGAATGTAATGGAGTATTATTATTCTATAAGAAATGACCAGCAGGATGATTTCGGAAAGACCTAGAGAGACTTACATGAAATGATGCTAAGTGAAATGAGTAGAACCGGGAAAAAATGGTACATAGTATCAGCAACATTATACAATGATCAGTTCTGATATTTAACAATGAGATGATTCAGGCCAGTTCCAAAGATCTTGTGATGAAAAGAGTCATCTATACCCAGAGAGGATTGTGGGGTATGAAGGTGGATCACAGCATAGTATTTCCATTTTTTTTTTTGTTGTTGTTGTTTATTGCATTTTGTTTTCTTTCTCACTTTTTTTTTTCCTTTTTCATCTGATTTTTCTTCTGCAGAATTATAATTGGGGAAATAGGTAATAGAATTGCACATTTTTAATATACTGAATTACTTGTCAACAAGATGAGGGGCAGGGAGCAGGGAGGGAGAAAAAAAAATGGAATACAAGGTTTTTCAAAAGTGAATGTTATTTATATCTATCTATATCTATATGTATATCTGTCTATCTATCTATGTATCTATCTATATAAAAATGTGCTGAGCCAATTGGTGTTAATTGACTTACCCAGAGAAGTGTTAAGTGTCTGGGACAGATATAAACTCAGATCCAGGGCTGGTGCTCTATCCACTGCACCAATTAGCTGCCCTTCTATGCATATATTTTGAAAATAAAAAGCTTTAAAAACATATAATGATTTATTTGCTGCCAAAGAAACAATGTGAAAAAGGAATACCAGTAGTAATTTGACAAAAAAATAAAAATAAATTAAAGTGTCTCTCTCCACACTTTCTTAACTCATACAATCCTCCCCACTACCTTGGATCCTACCCCTGAGTCTTGCTTTGATACATGAGACTTGCATTATCTTATCAGAACTTACCATAGAACTTACCATAGTCTATATAACACTTATTACTTGTCTTCTTATCATGATCATTCTTGCATGATCATTCTCCTCATACCTTCTCCTTTCTCCATTGCTCTGCCCTATTAGACTATCAGCTCCTTGAAGTTAGGAATTAACTTTCTTGTTTTAGGTTTTATTTTCTCTCTCTCTCTCTCTCTCTCTTCCTCTCTCTCTCTCTCTCTCTCTCTCTCTCTCTCTCTCTCTCTCTCTCTCTCTCTCTCTCTCTCTCTCTCTCTGTATTTTATTTTTCTCATTACATGTAAAAACAATTTTAACATTAATTTTGAAACTTTGACTTCCAAATCCTCTTGCTTCCTTCATCCCTCCTCATTGAAAAGGCAAGCATTTCTAAAAAGAGAACTTTTTTTTTTTTTATTCATTTTTCCAAATTATTCCCTCCCTCCCTCCCTCCACTCCCTCCCCCCGATGGCAGGCAATCCCATACATTTTACATGTGTTACAATATAACCTAGATACAATATATGTGTGTAAATACCATTTTCTTGTTGCACATTAATTATTAGCTTCCGAAGGTATAAATAACCTGGGTAGATAGACAGTAGTGCTAACAATTTACATTCACTTCCCAGTATTCCTTCTCTGGGTATAGTTATTTCTGTCCATCATTGATCAACTGGAAGTGAGTTGGATCCTCTTTATGTTGAAGATTTCCACTTCCATCAGAATACATCCTAATACAGTATTGTTGTTGAAGTGTATAGTGATCTTCTGGTTCTGCTCATTTCACTCAGCATCAGTTGATGTAAGTCTCTCCAAGCCTCTCTGTATTCCTCCTGCTGGTCATTTATTACAGAGCAATAATATTCCATAACCTTCATATACCACAATTTACCCAACCATTCTCCAACTGATGGACATCCATTCATCTTCCAGTTTCTAGCTACAACAAAAAGAGCTGCCACAAACATTTTGGCACATACAGGTCCCTTTTCGAAAAGAGAACTTTTTTATAAGTTATACATGTGTAGTCATGCAAAACATTTTTGTAATGATCATATTATAAAAGAAATCATAGAAAAAACTCATAAATTTTTTTAAAGTATGCTTCAATCTCTATTCATAAATCATTAGCTCTCTTTTCTGTGTATGAACAACATTTTTTTTTTATTCTAAGGCTCAAAATTGTATTGGATCATTGTATTGTTGAGAATAACCAAGTTGTTCACAGCTGATCATCTTACAATATTTCTGTTACTTTGTACACAGTTCATTTCACTTTGCATCAATTCATGTAAATCTTCCTAAGTTTTTCTGAGAGCATTTCTTATCATACAATAGTATTACATCACAGTCATATACAACTTGTTCAGCCATTTCCCAATTGATGAGAATCTCATCATTTTTCCATTCTTTGCCCCCAGAAATGAACTGCTACAATTTTTGTTGTTGTTGTTGTTACATATAGGTGCTTTTACTTTTTTTTTTTTTTTTCCTCTTTTGGAACACAGAACTTGTAATGGTATTGCTAGATCAAAGGGTATGCATGTTTTCATACTATTTTGGGCATGGTTCCAAATTGCTCTACAGAATGATTGAATTAATTTACAGCTTCATCAGCCATGGTTTAATGTCTCATTTCCTCCCCACACAATTCCTCCACATTTGTCATTTTCCTTTTCTGGATTATTACCAAACTAAAATGGTTCCAATTTGCATTTTTCTCATCAATAGTAGGAATCTACAAGGAAGCAAATAAAAAATGGATAGTTCTGAAGACAGTCTTCTATTATTATATATGCTTTCTTGAAATGAAAATTTATTTTTACATATTTTGAATTCTCTCATGTTCTGTTGTGCATGACAATGTTTTTCTCTTCTATTTCTTTCTTTTTATCTTTTTTTTAAATTTTGTATTTAAATTTAAATAAATAAATGCATTAAAATAAAGCTAGAGGAAAGCTTTAAAAATGGTGTTATTTTTCACATAGCTGTAGATAACTGGTTATTTCATCTAAAATATATTTCTTTTGATCATGTATAATAAAATTGGGAAATGACATATTTTTAATAAACTGGACTTAATTCTCTATGTGTTTGAGAAATGTGAACTTTATCAGAGAAATTTGCTTCTTTCTATTCATAGTTATTTTTATTAACTGTATTATCTCATCCTTTCCTCCATTCATTCTATTCTCTCCTTTCACCCTATCCCTCCTCAAAATGTTTTTCTACTATAATCCCCCCTCCATTATCTTATTCTCTTCCTCTTCTGCTTTCTTTAGTGTAAGGTAGATTTCTATTCCCAATTGAATATATATCTTCTTCTCTCTTTGAGCCAGTACTGACAAGAAGAGAACTCATTTATTCCCCCTCAATTCCCCCCCTCTTTCCCTTCCTTATAAAAAAAAAACACTTTTTTTCTTGCCTCTTTTACATTAGATACTTTACCCCAATTAATCTTTCACTTTCCCTTTTTCACAGTTCATTTCTCTCTCACCCCTTTATTTTTTTTAGCTATTATCCCTTTATATATAATTCATGCTTGTGACCTATGTCTATATATACACTGCTTATAAGTGCTTTAATAATGAGAAAATTCTTATGACATGTCTTTCTATGTACTCATATAACAATTTAATCTTAATAAGTCCCTTATGTGTGTTTTTTTTTTTTTTTTTCCTGTTTTTCCTTTTTATGCTTCTCTTGAGTCTTGTATTTGAAAGTCAGATATTTTTCTATTCCTCTTTGGTCTTTTCATCAAGAATGTTTTAAAGTCCTCTCTTTCATTGAATATTCATTTTTCCCTTAAAGGATTATACTGTTGGGACAGCTAGGTGGCGCAGTGGAGAGAGCACCAGCCCTGAATTCAGGAGGATGCCAGTTCAAATTTGATCTCAGACACTTAACACTTCCTAGCTCTGGGCAAATCATTTAAACCCAGCCTCAAAAAAAAAAAAAAAAAAAAAAAAAAAAAAAACAAAAACAAAAACAAAAACAAAAACAAAAAAAGGATCATACTGTTTTGCTAAGTTGGTAGTTCTTCATTTTAATACTATCACCTTTGTTCTCTGGAATATTTTATTTCAATCCCTTTGATACTTTATTGTAAAAGCTGTTAAATATTGTGTTATTCTGACTATGGCTCCATAATATTTCAGTTGGTTTTTATTTTTCTGATTCCTTACAATATTTTTCCTTGACTTAGGAGCTTATATTCGTGGGTGTTTTCATTTTGGGATGTCTTTATTGGTAAATGGATTTTTTTTTTTTTCAATTTCTATTTTAACCTCCTGTTCTAGATTAACTGGGATTTTTTTTTTTTTTTTCTGGCTAATTTCTTGAAAGATAATATGTAGTCTTTTTCTATCATAGCTTTCAGGGAGTCCAATGAGTTTAAAGTTATTTCTCCTGGATCTATTTTATATATATATATATATATATATATATATATATATATATATATTTTACAATATTATCCCTTGTATTCATTTTTCCAATTTACCCCCCCTCCCTCTATTCCCTCCCCCCGACGACAGGCAATACCATACATTTTACATGTGTTACAATATAGTCTAGGTACAATACATGTGTGCGAATATCACTTTCTTGTTGCACAATAAACATTAGAATCCGAAGGTACATGCAACCTGGGCAGACAGATATTAGTGCTAACAATTTTCATTCCCCTCCCAGTGTTTCTTCTCTGGGTGCAGCTACCTCTGTCCATCATTGATCAACTGGAAGTGAGTTGGATCTTCTTTATGTTGAAGATTTCCACTTCCATCAGAATACATCCTCATACAGTATTGTTGTTGAAGTGTACAGTGATCTTCTGGTTCTGCTCATTTCACTCAGCATCAGTTGATTTAAGTCTCTCCAGGCCTCTCTATATTCCTCCTGCTGGTCATTTCTTACCGAGCAATAATATTCCATAACCTTCATATACCACAATTTACCCAACCATTCTCCAACTGATGGACATCCATTCATCCTCCAGTTTCTAGCTACAACAAAAAGAGCTGCCACAAACATTTTGGCACATATATGTCTCTTTCCGCTCTTTAGTATTTCTTTGGGATATAATCCCAGTAGTAGTGCTGCTGGGTCAAAGGGTATGCACAGTTTGATAACTTTTTGGGCATAATTCCAGATTGCTCTCCAGAATGGCTGGATTCTTTCACAACTCCACCAGCAATGTATTAGTGTCCCAGTTTTCCCACATCCCCTCCAACATTTGTCATTATTTGTTCCTGTCATCTTAGCCAATCTGACAGGTGTGTAGTGGTATCTCAGAGTGGTCTTAATTTGCATTTCTCTGATCAGTAGTGATTTGGAACACTCTTTCATGTGAGTGGATATAGTTTCAATTTCTTCCTCTGAGAATTGTCTGTTCATATCCTTTGACCATTTATCAATTGGAGAATGGTTCGGTTTCCTATAAATTAGGGTCAGTTCTCTATATATTTTGGAAATGAGACCTTTGTCAGAACCTTTGTTTTTAAAAATATTTTCCCAATTTGTTACTTCCCTTCTAATCTTGTTTGCATTAGTATTATTTGTACAGAAACTTTTTAGCTTGATGTAATCAAAATCTTCTATTTTGTGATCAATAATGATCTCTAGTTCTCCTCTGGTCATAAATTCCTTCCTCCTCCACAAGTCTGAGAGGTAGATTATCCTCTGTTCCTCTAATCTATTTATTATCTCCCTCTTTATGCCTAAATCATGGACCCATTTTGATCTTATCTTGGTATATGGTGTTAAGTGTGGATCCATATCTAATTTCTGCCATACTAATTTCCAGTTTTCCCAACAGTTTTTTCCGAATAATGAATTTTTATCCCTAATGTTGGAATCTTTGGGTTTGTCAAAGATTAGATTGCTATAGATGTATCCTTTTTTGTCCTTTGTATCTAATCTGTTCCACTGATCTACCGGTCTATTTCTTAGCCAGTACCAAATGGTTTTGGTGACTGCTGCTATATAATATAGCTTTAGATCAGGTACACTTAGACCACCTTCCTCTGAGTTTTTTTTCATTAGTTCCCTTGCAATTCTTGACCTTTTATTCTTCCATATGAATTTTGTTGTTATTTTTTCTAGGTCATTAAAATAGTTTCTTGGGAGTCTGATTGGTATAGCACTAAATAAATAGATTAGTTTGGGGAGTATTGTCATCTTTATTATATTCGCTCGGCCTATCCAAGAGCACTGAATGTCTTTCCAATTATTTAAATCTGACTTTATTTTTGTGGCAAGTGTTTTGTAATTTTTCTCATATAATTCCTGACTTTTCTTTGGTAGATGGATTCCCAAATATTTTATACTCTCAACATTTGTTTGGAATGGAATTTCTCTTTGTATCTCTTGCTGTTGCATTTTGTTAGTGATATATAAAAATGCCGAGGATTTATGTGGATTTATTTTGTATCCTGCCACTTTGCTGAAATTTTGAATTATTTCTAGTAGCTTTTTAGCAGAGTCTTTGGGGTTCTCTAAGTATACCATCATGTCATCTGCAAAAAGTGATAGTTTGATTTCCTCATTTCCTACTCTAATTCCTTGAATCTCTTTCTCGGCTCTTATTGCCAAGGCTAGCGTTTCTAGTACTATATTGAATAGTAATGGTGATAGTGGGCAACCTTGTTTCACTCCTGATCTTACTGGGAAAGGTTGCAGTTTATTTCTATTGCATATTATGCTTACTGACGGTCTTAAATATATACTCCTGATTATTCTAAGGAATAATCCATTTATTCCTATACTCTCAAGAGTTTTTAGTAGGAATGGATGTTGGATTTTGTCAAATGCTTTTTCTGCATCTATTGAGATGATCATATGGTTCTTATTAATTTGATTATTAATATGGTCAATTATATTAATAGTTTTCCTAATATTAAACCAGCCCTGCATTCCTGGAATAAATCCTACTTGATCATAGTGTATTATCTTGGAGATGATTTTCTGAAGTCTTTTTGCTAATATCTTATTTAAGATTTTAGCATCAATATTCATTAAGGAGATTGGTCTATAATTTTCTTTCTCAGTTTTCGATCTACCAGGTTTAGGTATCAGTACCATGTCTGTGTCATAAAAGGAGTTTGGTAGGACTCCTTCATCCCCTATTTTTTCAAATAATTTATATAACATTGGGGCTAATTGTTCTTTAAATGTTTGGTAGAATTCACATGTGAATCCATCTGGCCCTGGGGATTTTTTCCTGGGGAGTTGATTAATAGCTTGTTCTATTTCTTTTTCTGAAATGGGACTATTTAAGCAATTTATCTCCTCCTCTGTTAATCTAGGGAGCCTATATTTTTGGAGAAAGTCATCCATTTCACTTAAGTTATCAAATTTATTGGCATAAAGTTGGGCAAAGTAACTCCTTATTATTTCTCTAATTTCCTCTTCATTGGTGGAAAGATCCCCCTTTTCATTTGTAAGACTATCAATTTGATTTTCCTCTTTCTTTTTTTTGATCAAATTTACCAAAGGTTTATCTATTTTATTGGCTTTTTCATAAAACCAACTCTTGGTTTTATTTATTAATTCAATAGTTTTTTTACTTTCAATTTTATTGATTTCTCCTTTTAATTTTTGTATTTCGAGTTTAATTTTTGGTTGGGGGTGGATCTATTTTCAAGTCCCTTGTTTTTCTAATGAATTATTTCATATTGTCTTCTATTTTTGTTGTTATTCTTTTGGCTTTGTTTTATTGTTTTTGAATTCTCATAAAACTTATCTTCCATTCCTCAAATCTAATTTTAAAATATATATATTATTTTTTTCTTCAGTGTTCTTCTCAGCTTTATTTTTTTCAGTGAATTTTCCATGCATCTTCTTATTGTCCAATTCTGTTTTTGACATTCTCATTCTTTTGCTTTTTTTTTTCTTTAACCTCCTTTACTCCTTTACCTAAACTGTTTTTAAGGTGTTAACTTTTTCAGCATTTTTTGTTGTTGTTGTTGTTTCTTCTTTACCAACTTATTGACTTGTTTTTCATGATTTTCATGTATCACTCAAATATCTCATTCTGAATTTCTTCTACCTCACTTTCTTAATTTTCAAAATTATTTTTGAGGTCTTCCATGACTTGAGACTGATTTATTTTTTTCTCTTGGATATTTTTCTTGTAGCTTGTACTTTGCTATCTTTTTCTGACTGTGTGCATTGATCTTCCTTGTCACCACAGTAACTTTCCAGGGTCAATTTTTTTTTTTTTTTCATGTTGTTTGCTCACTTTCCTAATCTGTTGCTTGGCTTTTTAACTCTTTTACAAAATGAAGCTCTGCTTTCAGAGTAGGGGGATTCACTGCATTAAGCTTAAGAAGTTTTACCCAGCTGTTTTGGGGATCTTTCTAGGGATCTGTAAGTTTTCCAATCTTCCAAGGTGACATGATCTAAGGAGAAGTGTTTACTTCTGGCCTGTGATCCAGTTTGTGAATGACCACAAGCATTCTTTTCTTCCCTGGAACTGTGAGGAGGATCTGGGTTTTTGTGTGCTAGTGCTCTTCCTTGCCCTGGGACTATCACCTAGGACTGCCTCCTGAATCTGAGGAAAGTAACCCTTGTAATTTCCTTTTTACTAGTTATTTGACTCCCTTATCATCTGAGAGCTCTGAAAGCAGCAGCTACTTCTGCTGATTCATTGCCTCCCAAGGTCTGCTTCTGGTTTACTGGGTCCCAGACTGTACTGGAATACCTGAAAGGACTATGCTCCACTCTCATCATGATGCAGCACACTTACCTGACAAACTTCTATGTTGTCTTGGGTTGGAAAATTGTCTCATGGTATCTTTTTGTGAGTGCTGCTGCTGTAGAATTTGTGTATTTAAAAGGTATTTGGAGGAGTTTAGGGGAGAGCTCAGGCAAATCCCTGCCTTGACTCAGCCATCTTGGCACTGCTTTTCCTTCTGTCACTTTAGAGGCCATTTATTTTAACTCACTGACATTAGAGATGAAGAACCCGAGGTCCAGGGAGACTCCACAAAGGTCATTAGTGTCTACTGTAAGATTTGTACCTAAGTCTTCTGAGTCCATAGCCAATGATTTTTCACTGCACCATTGTTTGAGTTAGCTGACATGTCTTATTGGTTCTACATCCCTAATGTCTCTTACATCTTCCACCTTCTCTCTAATCATAGTATTAAATTCTGACTTTCAGCTTTTTAACACTTTTCATTTGGATTATAGCCATAATCTCTTAATTGGTCTTCTTGCCTCCTTCCATTCCTCTCCTTCTCCAATATATCATCCTCATAGGTGCAAACCACTCATTTCTAATACAGAAATATGGTTATGTCACTTCTTCCCACCTCCATGTTGAAATTTATCATCAGTTTTCTTTTACATTTAATATAAAACACAAACATCTTCATATGACTTGGAAAGCTTTCCACAATCCTCAAACTCTGACTTTTTTTTACCTTTCCAAAATTATTTCTCTGTCACTCTTAAACAGATCATTTACACCACCAGAGCCTTACTTTATTCATCTGTAAATGAAGATAATCACATCTGTAGTACTTACCTCACAGGATTGGTATAATTCCATTTCTGTACCTTTCCTTCCAATCAAAATAGCCTAATATTCCACGGATAATGCTACTTTTGTAAATTTGCAGAAGTATCTCCATCCCCTCTAACTCTTGATCTCTTATAGAGTATTCTCTTTCCATAATTCCATCTCAGAGGATCTTCTTCAAAGAATAGTTTAGCTTCATGGTGATAATGTAATCTGGGACAGAAGACTGGAGGGGAGAGCAGTTGGGGTTGGAGCAAGGGATGGTAGCAAGCCAATGAATGGCCAGGTGATCAGGTGGAGGATAGCCCAAGGTAATAATCAGGATGTGGTGATTGCTGCAGGCTTAATGGTCCATTTCAGGAGATCTCCTTCAATGAGAGAAGTGTTCACCCTTTCTAGAAGAAATTATCCCTATAAGTTAGGCCCACAGAAAAAATGCTGTGACCTGTATTAATTATCATTTTGATATTTTTTTTTGATAGGAAAGTCTCTTTGATGGTGTTAATTCAAAGTTTAAGATTCAGTAGATAGTAGCCAAGTTACTTCTACCTTCGGAATCTAATACTTAAAGTGCAACAAGAAAATTGGATTTACACACATATATTGTATCTAGGTTATACTGTAACACATGTAAAATGTATGGGATTGCCTCTCATCTAGGGGAGCAAGTAGAGGGAGGGAGGGGATAATTTGGAAAACTGAATACAAGGGATAATGTTATAAAAAATTACTCACACATATATACTGTCAAAAATTTTATAATTATAAAATTAAAAATAATAATAAAAAAAGAAAAATAAAAAAATTTAAAAGGCATTAAAAAAGATTCAGTAGGTAGGGAGAAAATATTAATAGATCTTAGCTATAGAAATAAGGATTTTTTGAAAGCAAAATTGCAAAAAAGATGATACTTTTTGGAGTGATATAGTAGAAGGTATATGGGGCTGTGAGAGGAGAGTGCTAGATTTCTAATATTATTTGGGGTATGAACTCTCTGTATATCTTTGGGCAAGTGTTAAACCTTTCAAGGACTAACTCATTTCTAAGATGCTTTTCAGCTCTAGAATCCTTCAATTTGCTCAAGTATGGTTGAAAAGAATAGAAATGATTCCTTTATCGAGGTTGGAGGGGAAGATAGGAAAAATCAGACTAATACTAAAGCTCTTTTTTATCTAGTCCAAGTTGATACCTCTCAAAGGCTCAACTGGAACAACTTCCTCCTTCTTGACTATTCACTTGAATCTTTCCTTCCAAAGTAGTTGTCCAGTTTCATATTCCTTGTGTATGATCAAGCCTTCAAACCAATGACAATACATTTTTTGCATTGTCATTGACTTTTATCTTATGTATTTGAGTAATTGTTAAATTGGTCTAGGAATTTTGAAACTTAACCTAAAACCTATGTTGCTTAATTAGCTTAGCACAGTGCCTGATATATAGAAAGTACTATATAAATGTTAACTTTTAGTATTGATTAGTATAATAGGTCAATGATCCTTAACCTAGGGTTTGTGATCTTTTTTTTTAACCTTTGATCATTTTGTCAATGTGACTGGCTCCTTTTCTGTTCTATATATTCAATTTTATGCATTTAAAAACATTATTCTGACAACTAATACATATGTTTTGCCGGACTGAATGGAGCCATAGTATACAAAAGTTAAGAACTCTTTAAATTGAGTGTAGACCTTTTTTATTCCTAGTTCATACCTACCATAGATGATTTTTATATGCCAGAAAATTCAACATATTCTCTTTAAATCACTTGAAGTGAAATGGGAAAATTTATTGATTGCTTCACTGAACCTTATCCTTACCAAATAATAAATTGATGAACTGCATATAAGAATCAAATTAATAGTGGGGCAGCTAGGTGGTGTAGTGGATAGAGCACCAACCCTGAAGTCAGGAGGACCCGAGTTCAAATCTGGCCTCAGACACTTAACACTTCCTAGCTGTATGACCCTGGGCAAGTCACTTTACCCCAATTGCTCAGGGGAAAAAAAAAGAATTTAAATAATAGACCTTATCAGATAGATATATCAGTTGACAAACAAGTCATCAGTGATGCTGTAAAAGGAAAGGATAATGGATTAAAAACTTAGTTTTGAACTGGCTTCCAAAACAATTAAAGAAGTAACATCAGGTTGCTAGTACTATATTTCAGATATATAGAAATAGATGAGGAGATAAGCAGAGAATGAGGAGGAATAGATAATGCATGATCTTTATCAGTGAGCAGGAACTCACTTTTATAAGTACCATGATGCATTGAAGCACTAACTTTATGTCATTAAGCATTTAATAAATGCCTACTCTGTACCAAGCCCTAGAATGTGCCTATTATATGCCAGGAGCTATGTGAAGAACTGAGTCCAAAGAAAAGCAAGACGGATCTTGCTACAAGACATTCCCAGTTAATAGGTGAAATAAAAGAACACTAAAATAAAAGAACAAAGAAGTTACTTCACGTTATTTCATATTAAGCAGTGAGGTTAATTTTAAATTTAGGACATTTCTCCTTTCTATAATCCTCCCTCTCCCTTCCCTGTATTGCATATAGGACACAGTAATTTCAAGATCTGGGAGAAACCTTAGAAATGATCCACTAGAAACCATTCTCATTTTTAGATAAGAAGCTTGAACCTTCCAAGGGTCTTCAGTGGAGTGTCCAGGATGATCCAACTAGGTAGTTGCAGAGCTGAAACTAGAATATAGCAGCCCTGCCTCTTGTTCAGTGTTAGTTCCTCTATTATATAGAATTTCCATGTATTTAAAGACATTTGTGTCCTATAAGTCACTTTGGTTCAGTTGTTTTCCCAATTCTCTATGACCACATTTGAGGTTTTCTTGGCAAAGATAATAAAATAGTTACCCTTTCCTTCTCCAGCTCATTTTACAAGTGAGGAAACTGAGGCAAACAGGGTTAAGTGATTTGCCCAGGATCACACAATCTAGTAAGAGTCAAAAACCAGATCTGACCTCAAGATGATGAGTCTTTCCTCTTCTAGTTCCAGAATGCTACCCCTGTGCCACCTAGCTGCCCTACGAGCAGTTGACTTCAGAAGTCCTACTTCTAACCCATATTACATTATAATTCTGCACAAGTCACTTAACATTTCAGGACACTGGTAGATTATCCAAGTCTAAATTAGAGAGCACCATTCTCTCATTCGTCACTGGTAGAAGGAGGCTCTTCATTGGGTGCTACTCACGTCAAACATAGGTCCGATTTAAATAATAATAACTAATATCTTGATAGTATACACTTTGTGATACACTTTATTTACATTATATCTTACTGGAGCCCCACAATTCCATTTTGTAAAATGGGCATAATAATAGTAATATATCTCTCTAAGGAGTGTTGTGAGACAAATTATATACAGACCTCTGCAAATACTAGTTCTTATTTTTTGTTAATGTTGTTGCTATTATTCTTATATAAGAAGAGGAAATTGAGGTTTACCTTGATTAAATGGCTTTCCAATGGACACATAGCTACTAAGTGTCAAAAGCTGAATTGAAGTCTCCATGCTACAGAGTACAACTTGTTGTTTAGTACGCTGTTATTAAATCCCCATTTTATTTTAGGCACAGTATTAATTACTTGAGATGTTTTTAAAAAGACAAACAAATTGTAAAATAGTGTCTGCCCTTGAGACATATCCTGCGCTCTAGAAGGCTAAGTTAGATCTGTTGATCAGGCTAACGAAGGTTTTGAAACTGATTAAGTTCAATGCTCAGTGATTCCCTTGTCTTTCTATTGATGTATTTTTTTTTGAAACTTTTTTTTTTTTCATTTCCAAAGATGCTTCCTCATAATGGTCTTATTCATTTGTTCACTAATGCAATCCACAATGGAACATTTTGCATAAAATGTAAACCACCCACAATGAATAATAAGCACCAACAAGATGTAGTAAGAATCATACACACATGTTTTGACATCCTGTTTGCATTAAAAAAGAACTTTAGTCTGGAACATTGGGAATATAAGAAGGAAGGAGTCAGAAAAGATGTTATAGAGAAAACTATTTTTTGTGCTATATATGGTTTTTATAAGCTGTCACGATCTTTATCCTGATTCTGACTTGATGAGCGAAATCCCAGAGGACAACTATCCTCATCCCTTGTTTGTGTTCTTGGAGTAGCCCTCAAAGTTTATGGGGCTTTCTTCTTCTAATGCTTTTGGCTAAAATCTCCTTTCCAGTATGTTTTGTCTGAACATCCATCTTCACTGACTAGAATCCCAGTATCTTTTAGCCAATTAACCTTGATGATTTTTTACAAAGGGATCTTTACTTAGGAGATATGGAAAGAACAAAAGCAGAAATATTTCTTCCCAGTGCTCAGACACACACACTTCCCTATAAAACTTCAATCCTTCAGGAGAATGGGCTGACATTTAAAGTAGTGTCTCCAAAATATTTGTTGCACCAATTGCATTTCAGAATGCAATGTTGCCAAATGGTCCATTGCTGCCTATACTTGTTACCTGCCTCTGTGTCTCTGTATCTCTTCCCCTCTCTGTCCCACCCTGTCTCTCTTACTCTTTCTGCCTCTTTCCTTCTCTGTCTCTCCCTCTGTCTCTGTCTATTCCTCTGTCTCTGTCTGTTTCTCTATCTCTCTCTTTCTCTCTCTCTGTCTCTCTTAGTCTCTCTGCCTCTCTCCTTCTCTCTCTCCGTCTCTCCCTGTCTCTTTCTCTCTGTCTGTCTCTGTCTCTGTTTCTCTCTCTCTCTCTTTCTCTCTGTCTGTCTCTATTAGTCTCTCTGCCTCTCTCCTTCTCTCTCTCTCTCTCTCTCTCTCTCTCTCTCTCTCTCTCTCTCTCTCTCTCTCTCTCTCTCTCTCTCTTTCTCTCTTCCCTCTCTTTATGTCTCCCCTTCCTCTAATCCTCCTATCACACATCTAAAAAAAAATTACAGTTGTGAAAACTTTTTACTTTAATAAAATTGACATGGTTTCCACATATTCTGTATCATTTCTTCAATTAACAAGAATTTTATCCCTTTCATCATCTCCACATTGAACAATTTTTAAAATCATAAAATGAAACCATCTAAATACATCCACAAAATCTGGCAAAACAAACTCCCACATTTACCATGTCCATGATTGTTTCTCATTTTTCATTTCAAGCTAATCACTTTTCTGTCAGGAGATGTCATATTTATTTTTAAAATTCACTATTTTTTAAAATGAACAGAAATATAGTCTCTCTCTCTCTCTTCTATTATCCTTTGAGGAGAATCAGCTTCTATAGTTGATATACAAAAACTAATCAAAACAAATTTTCTCATTAGCCATGTTCCCAAATATCTATGTCTCATATTGATTGCATCCTGAATCCTTCACCCCTCTATCAGGTAGTAGATAGCATGTTTCATATGGAAAAAAATAAAGGGTGTGCTTGTTCTTCATTTTTGTTTTAGACTCAAAGTTTATCATTACATTGATATCCTTTCCATTCCCCAGGGAGAATAATCTTTCATAATTACTTGGGAACAAATTTTAATATAATCTGTGAAATCTCTCACTAAGCTTTATTATGATGATAACTACTTATATTATTTTGTACACAAAAATACCCTATACATATCTTATATGTACTTGCTAAATAGTGGGTAGTGGGAAACAACATTGAAGCAAATTACAGAATAATAGAATATCAGAATTCAAGTGTTGGAGGGGACTCCACTTGCCACCTACTCCCATACACAAAGGGAAAAGAATATAAACTAATCCAACTTATGAACTGCTCATATATTAGGATTCTAATCATACAACTACAGAATTTAAAAGTTAGAAAAGATGTGTCCATTCAGTCCAAATATTTCCTGAAAATAATTATCACTATAATTTATCTGACGACACTAAATATTAATTTTATGGTCCTCTATTATTGTTTAATTTTTGTTGTTGTTGTTTTGTTTAGTTTTTTCCTCCTTGACATTAAGCTTAATTTAATTTCTTTGTAACTTTCTCTCCCTGTTCCTGGTCCTTTTTTCACCCAAGCAGAATAAACCCAGTCCATGCACTACATGATGATTCTTCAAATAATTGAAGGCAGATATGCCATCTCTCCTAGGTTATTTCTGTTCCATTCCCCATTCCCTCAAACAAATTTTGGTATTCTGACTCAAAATCTATTTGAAGGGCTACTCCAGATCATATATAAGATTCTAGATTTAGAATAGAAAAGTACCTTGGAATGCATCTAGTCTAACCCCCTTTCTTATAGAGGCACTGTCACTTGAGCAAGGTCACCTACATCATATATAGTATGGTCAAGATTTGAATTTAGGCCCTTAAACTTCAAATTTGTTTCTTTTTCCACTGTACCAGATTATTCCTAGTTGTCAGTAAGTGCTTAATAAAAACAATATTATTGTGTTACTTTTACTCAGCAATGCAATGCTGACAAAACTTGACAGTACCCTGCATATAATAGATGCATAATCAATATTTATAAAATGATTTTCTTGATGACTCAGGATTCTGATTATGGAAGTCAATTATTCTTCTTTGCTAAAATACAAGCTTGAATGACACTTTTGTCTTGTAAGTCTTTATGCCTTTGCCTTTTATTTTTCCATTCTCTTCTCTCACTATGAAACTGTCAGCTATTACCTTTTTTCTGTCATTATAATACTGACCCTGAATAACATATCTTTCTTCTTTATCTGCTTAGCCTATCTCTAGTTCATAAGCCCTAAGACTTCCCAAGGAAGCCAGAAGATAAAATTCTTCATGATGGGAAATCCATTCCCCAAAACTAGCTAGAACTTTATTCTACATTACAAATATATATATATGTATATATATGTATATATATATATATATAATATGTCAATTGCTAAGGCAAATTTTTTTGTGGTAGTGACTCTTGTATAATAGGAATTCTGCTTATAATATGTCATCAATCAGACACCAATACCTATTTCAGAATTGCATATAAAGTAAATAATAGATTCTGAGTAAGGGTTTGAGCACTTTTCCTGTGGAGTTAAGTACATAGGCTTTATGAAAAATATTTCTGTCTTTCTAAAACCTTTTTAAATTTATTTATGGATTATTTGGCAGTGTTTCAAAGGGTTGGGGTCACTAAAAATCTGACCTTTGGATAAGAAATTTTTAGTACATTAGTAATAGCACTAGTAGCATATAATTATCAATAATATCATCATCATTATTATTATCGCTGGTAATTTTACAAAACATATGGCCTATGTTTTTATATTTACATTAAACTACTAAGTCTTCTTTCTATATATGAGTGTTTTTCTAAGTCCCTGGTAAGTATTATGTAGAATTTCCTTCATTAAAATAATACACACATAAAACTAGTGCAAATCATGCAATTCAATGACTAATATGTTAAGAATGACATACTCTTTTGCATTGGGAAGAGAGTCAATGATATCATCAAACCAGACTAATACATAGGAATAACTGACATTGACTTGACATTGAATGATCCTGTTCCTGCTTGGTCTGGAAGGTATTTAGCACCCCAATTCCTCTGAAACATCAATCCCCTACAAAGATGTAATCTCTACAATGATGATCAGAAGACCTTTCCTTTGTATTTTATAGAAGGGCAAGACACTTCTATAGACAACATTGATTCTGTGTTGCCAAAAATTTTGAAAACTGGACAAGAAATTTATATACATCTTCATTTCAAAGACTGGCAATGTGTTTGCATTTATTATCTCTCCTCTTTTCTTAAGCCCTTCTTCTCTTGACTTTATTCTTTATTTCTATGACAATATTCTCTCTTTATACTTCTATATTTTGGAATATTCATTTTCAACTCCTTTCTCACCCTTATTTCTATGTCAATGCTAATTCTACATATACAATTCTCATTGATCTCCTGAGCTATGATCCTCCATTATCAGGTGGATATTGAGAATCTCCAATTTCATGCTCTTGATTATCTCAAAATCAAGTTTTCCAAAAAAGAACTCATACCTTACACCCAATTTAAAGTCATTATTTACAAAATTCTCTATTACTTTTGTGGGGACCACCCCTTTCAGTTACACACATTCACAGCCTAAGAGTCAATCTTGTTACTTTCCTCCACATCCAATATCTGGTGATTGCTCAACAATTCTCTAACCATAACTTTTTTTTCTTGACATGGCCCAGTTGAGGCCCTGATTACTTATTATTATTACTCTCTTTAACCTTGGCCTGGGTGGCCAAGCCAAGATGGATAGCCAAAAGAGGTAAGGATTTTGTTAGTGAACACGTGGGTCTTCTGACCAGGTGTTCACTCGGGAACCAACAAGTCAGGGCATCAAGTCAGGGCATTATGTGAGTAGGTATAATAAAGGCTTTTAAGATTACACGTGGCTGTTCTTGAGCACACTACCGGTTATTAAGCTATAGATTCAAGAGATTGTGGCCAGAGACCTTTGAAGGCCTCAGAGGAGGCGAGCCAGGTAGAGTTCACACTGCAAAGGACAGTGGTCAAAGGTACTCTGGTGGGTCTAGGACAGACTAGTAATTGTAACTGCCAGGAGAGCACGTTACAAACTTGTGTTAGCATCCCAGCTATTTCTCCTAATTCCATTTTCAAACTCTTTTCTATCTAATAGCCAAATTCATATTTTTAAACATGTTACCCCACTGCTCTAAAATCATCAGTGGTTTCTTATTGCCTTTAGGATAAATTACAAGTGTTTTATTCATGTGTGCACTTTGTGTTTCCCCAGTAAAATTTAAGTTCCTTGAGAGCAATTTTTGAGGGATACCTTTTGAATCATTTTTATGTTTGTATCTCATTGTGTAGTAGAGTAGAAGAGTCTTAAAACATTTGCTGAATTGAACTGAATTCTCTCTCCTCATTTCATTCCCCTTTTTATTTGCAATTTCTCCATAACTTAGACACAGAGATTCCCTCATTGACAACATCAATGTGAATTGATGAGTTGAATGAAAATCTGGACTTCCATAAACTGCTCATCTTTTGTCTTATAATCTTCCTTGTAAAACACAATTTGCACACACAATTGTCACCTGTATCAGAGCTATTCAGGATATCCAGCACTGGCTGGGATTTCAAATAAGCTTGTTACAAAAGAGATCAGAGCATTTTGTACTTGTTAAAAAGACTCTGTGAGACCAGCAGTCACCAAGAATAACCCCTCTTAGAGCTTCCCTTAATGATGGATTACTAAGTTTATCAAATTTTTGGTAGGTAACTGGTATATCTATTAAGCATTTATTCAATTCAAAATTGGTTATATTACAATAAGATGGAAAGTGATTTGTCACTATGGACTTGGACTATTGTGTCTGAATCATAGTTTAGCAGGAGGAAAAAAAGGTTGATTTTGAAGTCAGGTGATTTAATTGCAAATCTCATATCTGATAACTTAATGATCTTGTAAAAGCCACTTAAATGCTGTGTGCCTCAGTTTCCTCATCTGGAAAATGAGAGACAATATTTGTATTTTTTAACCTTAAAGTATCATGAAAATGCAAGCTAGTAGAAGTAGTAGTAGTACTAGTAGTACTAATATTAGTACTTGTACCAGTGGTGGTTTTGGTGGTGGTAGTTGTATCAGGGTGGAACTGGTGGAGGAGAAAGAATATTAGTGGTAGTGATGGTGGTAATAGTAGTAGTAGTAACTTCAAGCAAAGTTTATATAGGTAAGAAATCCCTGGAAATTAGCAGTGACTTTTTAAAAAATGATAGAACTATATTTTTAAATGTTTAAAATTTATATATGCTTTATGGCATATAAGGTGAAAAGTTGATCAGAGAGAGAGAGAGTAAAAGGAGGAGGGGGAATTGATGGAGTTTCAAAGTCTAACCTCAGAGCAGCTAAGTAGGTAGAGTACCAGATCTAGAGTTGGGAAGACTCATCCTCCTGAGTTCAATATCTGGCTTCTGAGACTTTAATTGTACAACCCTGGGTAAGTCCCATCATCCTGTTTACCTCAGTTTTCTCATCTGTGAAATATATTGGGGAAGAAAATGGCAAATCACTATAATATTTATCCCATGAAAATCACAAATGGGGTCATAAATAGTTGAACACGACTGAAGAACAAGAACATATGGCCTAACAGGACTTTGCACATCTATTGCCTTACTACCTGTGTCAACTTGAGGAAGTCTCTTTATCTAGGCCTCAGCTTTCCCATATGTTAAATAAGAAAATTGAGCTAGATATGAGCACTGTTTGTTTTCAGTTATAAAAAAGATATCATTTTACTGCATGATTATTATATACTGCTACTTTGTGTATTTGCTATATATAACACCTTACTTTTTAATATACTCCATGCTTTAAAAACATTTTTTTTATTATCTCTTTAAGCCACCTACTACTGGTTAATGCACAGAGTAGGCACTTAGTACATTTTTTCTGGAATAAAAATGATTTTAGACATTTTAAAGGAGTAGGGTGACTTTGAAGAAAGCAGAGGACTTGAATGAACTGTGAGGAGAGATTAGGCAAGCAAGCAGGAATGATTGACCATTCAGTCAGTATTTGCCATAAATTTGTTCAATTGCCAGAGTGTTAAATTATTAGTATGTGTTATTCTATGAGTGTGTATGTGTGTGTGTATGAGAGAGAGAGAGAGAGAGAGAGAGAGAAAAGAGAGAAAGAAAGAGAGACAGAGAGAGACAGAGAGAGAGAGAGAGAGAGAGAGAGAGAGAGAGAGAGAGAGAGAGAGAGAGATGCAAATTTTGGGTAGTAATCATTAGTTTGAAGCAAAAACATTTCAATATTTTTTTGAAGTCCAAATGTCATTTTGCAGACCTGGAGATAACAATGGGGATAAATGAAAATACCATTTAAATTTCATATTTTCTTTAATTTAAAGAAATGTAGGTTTGTTTTGTTTCGTTTTTTTTTTTTATTTTTTGAAGTTCATTCTCAACATAAGATATTCAAACATCATCACTAAAATAGCAAGATTTTCACATATCTCGTGTGGCCTGTTTTCTCTAAGGAATAGTTATTCTGTGGTTCAAAGGGAAGAGAGAGTTGAAAAATCCCAAAGAGACCAGTTCCAAGCAGCAAATAATAATGCATTGCTCTCTGCGCTGAATTGGGACAAATAAGCTTAAATTGATGAAGTATCCCATCAGAGTTGCACATTTTATTGGGGATTTAATTACAAAAGCTATCCATGCATTGAAGTATTTTTCTCTCCTATTAGTGACTTATCTGCCTTTGCAAGGGTGGTCTCATTGACCATGGTCTTTTCTCATTACAATTTGAATATTGTCTCAGCTATAAGTCATGGTTACTCCATGGAGGCAGAGATACTGGAAAAGCCAAAATCAGGATGGCTTAGACTATGAATGGGTTCAGCTTTATCAAAGGTTCAGATTTTTATAAACTGCTTTTTTGAAAGTGGATTGCCACTTCTGTGATCTCTCTGGTCAATGCCTGGATGTCTGAAGCTGCTGTCTTATCCTTCTTTGAAAGTTCCCCCAAGTAAATAAATGAATCTGCCAGTTGACATGATCACATTTGTTCCTAGGAGCATAGCTTTAAAGCTAGAAAAGACCTAAAAGATCATCCCATCCAGCCTGCTTATTTTTACAAATAATGTGCAGCTTGTTATTTCCATTACTTAATGTGCCCCACAATAAGTGTTTACTACATGCTTATTGCCTGACTGATTAAAATAATGCAGAAGAGTTGCAGAATGGGAAGAAAGAGACTAATGCATTGATGATAAAGAAAATGCATATAGAAATAAGGGCACACTCTGTGGTACAGGAGCCTCACAAATAGTTAAATTTAAAAAGAAAAGGAGAAGAAGGAAGAAGGGAAGGGAAAGGAAGGGAGGGGAAGAAGAGAAGAGAAGAGAAGAGAAGAAAAGGGTAGGGAAAGGTAGGGAAGGGAAGGAAGAGAAGAGAAGAAGGGAAGAGAAGAGGACAGGAGAGGACAGGAGAGGTAAGGACAGGAGAGAAGGCAAGGCAAGGGAAGAGAAGGGAAAGGAGAAGGGAAGGGAAAGGAGAAGGGAAGGGAAAAGGGAAGGGAAAAGGGAAAAGAATAAAAGGGAAAAGGGAAGGGAAGAGGAGAGGAGAGGAGAGGAGAGGAGAGAAGGGTAGGGAAAGGTAGGGAAGGGAAGGAAGAGAGAAGAGAAGAAGGGAAGAGAAGAGGACAGGAGAGGACAGGAAAGGTAAGGAGAGGAGAGAAGGCAAGGCAAGGGAAGAGAAGGGAAAGGAGAAGGGAAGGAAAAGGAGAAGGGAAGGGAAGGGAAGGGAAAAGGGAAGGGAAAGGAAAAGAAGAGAAAAGGGAAGGGAAGAAAAGGGAAAAGGGAAGGGAATAGAAAGAAGAGAAGAGAAGAAAAAAGAAGAAAAGGATAGGCAAGGGAAGGCAAGGGAAAGGTAGGGAAGGGAAGAGAGGAGAGGAGAAGGGAAGAGAAGAACAAAGGGAGATCTACAAATCTATAGATATTCAAATATGAAAATGAGGTAAAGTAGTGAACTTAAATACATTAATATAGAAGTTCTCTAGATTATGAGAAACATAGAATAAAAAGGAGAATAAATATGTATACTTTAGAACTTTATAGCTTTTCTCTTGATCATCTTTAAACATATAATAATTTCCTTCTAATGAAGAGGAGGAGACCCTAACTCAAAATACTGTTCACCTGGTGGCAGCTACAGCCATTGCAGCCATGGTTTCTAAGGGTTCCTGACAAACTTCCACAATGCTGGCCTTATAATCCTAAGATTGTTATCATTTTGACTGGGCTCCTCCTGGAAACAGTTAAATGGAATGATTTTCAGAGCTTTTCAGAGTAATAAATAGGGAAAAGAAAGTTTTGTGGACTGCACAAAATGAACTGGGATCAACTGTAGAATTGCCAAGAATCAACATCATTGTTAGAAGCTGGGTAGCACCATGGCTCACATTGAAATGGGTGCATGATTCTGCTGGGGGTTCGGGGGGAGCAGAAGCTTGGGGGAGGAGGAGATGATTTATAACTGGAAAAGAACAGAATACTCTTTTCACAAGGGTATCTTTACTTGCCTATTTCTAAATCAGTCTTTCAGCCTACTCTGTTCTTGACATAAATAAATCAGTTTAGAAAAATCAATGGCTTTGAATCATAGCTTTGTATAGCACTCAAAACCTTTCTCCATAACACATGGTTTCCAGTAGGCTATACCATCTTTCTGCCAGCTAGTCAAGTCAGTCACCCACATTGATTTTTTAGTAGTAACTAGACACCTTCTGGATGGTACTGTCAGTGTTCCACATTGGGATGCTATGCTCCTCCCAGCCCCTTCTCCTCCCCAAAGTATAAGATGATTTGAATTATTGTTTATTTTTAAAATGGATACTTTGATAAATTAATAGCCTGCTTTAAAATGATAGGAGACAACATATAGTATCTTAAGCTGGAGGATCACTACTGAGACACTGAAGTATATTCTCTATATTGCTATATCAGAGCTTGTGTTCTAACTTGCTCATTGAAAGATGACAAAAGAGTCCTTCTGCCTTACTGAACCTGAGTTCCCTCATATGGAAGAGTTAATGATAAATGATCTAGAAAGCATCTTCTACCATTAACAATTTATGTGGATTATACTAGTTCTTTGAGGGCAATTTAAAAGCATGATGGATATGGGCCTTATCCTCAGAGAGCTAACATTGTAAGGGTGCTGCTAACATTGTAATAAAAACAGCAATACTGTGTCATAGGAATGATTGAATTTGGATTTAAGACGATTGGTTCAAGACGATTTTCAGATGAAGAAATTAAAACCATTTCTAGTCATATGAAAAGGTGCTCTAAATCACTATTGATCAGAGGAATTCAAATTAAAAAGGCTCTGAGGTACCTCTATATACCTCTCAGATTGGCTAAGATGACATAATACTATATAATAATGTAATTATTATATAATGGTGAATGTTGGAGGGGATGCTGAAAACTGGGACACTGATGCATTGTTGGTGGAGTTGTGAAAGAATCCAGCCATTCTGGAGAGCAATTTGGAACTATGCCCAAAAAGTTGTCAAACTGTGCATACCCTTTGATCCATAGTGTTACTACTTGGTTTGAATCCTAAAGAGATCATAAAGGAGGGAAAGGGACCCCCATGTGCAAAAATGTTTGTGGAAGCCTTTTTTGTAGTGGCAAGGAAATGGAAACTGAATGGATGCCCATCAGTTGGAGAATGGCTAAATAAGTTATGGCATATGAATATTATGGAATATTATTGTTTTGTAAGAAACGACCAGCAGGATGATTTCAGAGAGGCCTGGAGGGACTTACTTAGTGATACTGAGTGAAATGAACAGAACCAGGAGAACACAAGATTATACAATGATCAATCCTGATGGACATGGTTTTACTCAACAATGAGATGATTTAGGCAAGTCTCAGTTGTCTTGTGATGAAGAGAGCCATCTACACCCAGAGAGAGCACTGTGGAAACTGAGTGTGGATCACAACATAGCATCTTCACTCTTTTTTTGTTGTTTGCTTGTTTTTGTTTTCCTTCTTATCTTTTTTCTTTTTTGATCTGATTATTCTTGTTCAGCAAGGCAATTGTATAAATACACATGGAATAATTGCACATGTTTAACATATTGAATTACTTTCTGTCTAAGGGAGGGGTGGGAAGAAGGGAGGGAAAAAAATTAGAACACAAGATTTTGTGAAGGTGAATGGTGAAAATTACCCATATATATTTTGAAAATAAAAAGTTTTAATTAAAAAGAAAAGAAAATTGGTTTAGATCTCATCTTTCATGTTGAATTGTCAGGTTATGATCTTGAGGTATGAATGGCTTGAAGATCATCAAATCTAACTCTCTTACTTTTCAGCTAAAGAAATTGAGGTCTTGAAAAGTCAAAAGATTTGTCCAAATTCACACAGATAATAAATGACAGGGTTTTGAAATCCAGATCTTCTGATATCAAATCAGTTGAAACTTCCACTGTTCCATCCTGCCTCTCTCATTCCCTGAACTTTAGTTTCCTTAGCTGTACAATGGAGATAATATCAATTGATGCTGATGATAAATATTGACTGGCATTTATGCATTTCTTTAAGGTCTGAAAAATCTTTTACAAAAAATATCTCATGTGATCCTTAAAATATCCCTGGGAGAGAAGTGCTATTATTATTCCCATTTTACAGATGAGGAAATTGAGGCAGACTAAAGTCAAATGACTTACATTGGTAGGAAACTCTACCAAAGTAGAGTTGTCATTCTACACATACCTGACAATGTTAAATTTCAAAGGAGATTTCATATGTGTGAGAATATATATGTGTGTGTGTATGAATATATATGTGTCTATAATACACATATGGACACATTTTATATGTGTATATTCACACACATAAATAATATATTTGCACATATATAATAATATATTTGAATATATAACTATACACACATGTGTATCTGTGTGTGTGTATGTATCAAATGTTTGCCAAATTTAAAGAACTATCTAAATGCCTTTTAGATTTTTGTTTGCCCGATAAAAAATAAACAGAACAAAACAAAACAAAAACAAAACAAAAAACAAGGTACATTACTACGAGAGCCAGGAAAACACCTCTGACATCTCTTGTCCACCTGACCCTGGATAAATCCCCACTCTCAACTCTCTAAGTGACTCGAAGAAAATAAATTTAAGAGAAGGTGAGTCTCCTCAGTGGGAACCGACTATAGATATAAAAATCACAGATCCAGTCCCAGTCTATCCAGTATGAGAGAAGTCTACTCAGGTTCCTTCCTGGCATGATGGGCTGGGAACCTAATTAGATTTGAAAAATAAATAAAGTGTCCTTCACATCTGGTAGACTTCCTTTTGGAATAGGAACCTTTTAGGTCATCTAATATTTACAAATGAGAGTGTAAAAGTTGGAAGAGGGGAAGAGCTTTCCTCAGATTTTCTTGCAACCAGGAAGAGAAGACAAGGCCCCTGCCTCTATCAAAGGTCCTTTTTCCTTCACATTTAAGTGGGGAGAAGCTCCTTCTTGACTATTATTTTAAGTGATTATTTTATACCCTAAAGCATTAGGTTTGATATCCCAGAGTAAAACTGTTTAACCCAAGGTAGCTGTAACAAATGCAAATCATTTTCTTGCTCCTATAAATATTCCTATGTTGAGTCCCTCCATAACAATATCTTCCTCCATTGGACTTATTTGCCTATCTCTTATATTCCTTGTTTCCATTTCTTTCAAGAGCAAATTCAGGCTGTGGATAATAAAGTGAAGTAGTGGGGGCCTCTGGCTGAGTCTGTGAGCAAAGGAGAAATTGTAATTTGTATTGATTAGTGGATTCAGTCTCTTCAAAGACCAAGGGGAAGGCCCCACTGGAACTGGAACCTCTGCCTTATTAGCTCAAGGACACTCTTGAGAGAAGGAATGTGTTTTCAGGAAGATTAAGTTCTCTAACTACAATAAGAAGTGGAAGATGTGAAATATCCAAAAGGATTGCTTAAAAAGGGCAGTACTCTCTTATCCAAAGGCAAAGGTGGACCTGGCCATATTCTCCAGGTAATAAAAGGGGACCTGTGTGGTTGACTGTGAAGCCCAGCTTCAGAAACTTGTAATTGAGGAAATCAAAGTTGGGCTAGAAAAAAAAAATAGCTTCCATATATGTATAGCTTCATAAGAGCCATAAATGGCAAGGTTAGAATTTGGGGGGAGAAAGGGGGGTAGAGAAAGGGATATAGGGAGGGAGGGGAAAGGCAGGAAGGAGAAGGAGAGGGAGACAGATAGACAGAAAAAGAGGGGCAGGGGGGTTGAGAGATGGGGAGTGAGAAGGAGAGAGACAGAGACAGAGATAACTACAGAGAGATGGAGGGAGGGAGACAGAGAGACACACACAGACACACTGAGAGATACATACACAGAGAGGGACTCAGAGAGTTGAGACAGAGAAATTAGAGACACACAGAGATCAAAGAGGCAGAAAGAGAGAGGGAGGAGACAGACAAATAGACAGACACAGAGCAGAAAATAAGAGAGAGAGGCAGAAATTCAGAGACAAAGACAGAAACAGAGAGAACCATATAGAGACAGAGAGAGACAAACAGAGATTTGACAGACAGACAGACACAGCAACAAAGACAGAAATGAAAGATAGAAACAGAAAGACAGAGACAGGCAGAAATACAGAGAGAGACAAAGACAGAAACAGAAAGCCATATAGAGACAGAGAGACAGAGAAAAACAGAGACCTACAGACAGATACACACACACACACACACACACACACACACACACACACACACACACACACACAAAGTTAACACTTTCCGATTTGCAAAGGACTTTACAAAAGTATTTCCAAAGAATTCCCCTCACAACAGTCCTGAAACATAGGTATGATCATTACGGCCCCTCCTTCAACAGATGGGGAAACTGAGTCAGGGAGAGGTTAAGTGATTTGTCCAGGGTCACTGAGCTAATCATCCTCAGAGATCTGATTTTAACCGGTCTCCTGGACTCAATTCATCCTTCTCTCCCTTATCCCATCTACTTGATTTGAGCCTGAATCTTCTTTTTCTAAGTGAATGTCAGACACGCTCTCCAAGCTAATGAAGACCATCAATGTGATAAGAAAAAAAAGCACATGTATAAACAATAACGTAAAGAAAAAGGACAAACACAATCCTGTAAAAGCAGAGGCAATTCTGATGGCTGCCTCCACACTAAAGGATCAGAAAGTGGAACAAGTGGCTTATCTCTTCCCTTCCCTTGCTCTGACAGTCCAAAAAGAGGTAATTCTTAAATAAAGACATAGAAGGGACCTTGGGTCATCACCTCATCATTATGAAGTAGGAGAATTGAAACAGGTCATGATCAAGGTCCCTTTTAATTCTTTATTTATTTCATTATTGAGGAAATTGAGTCGAAGAAAGGTGAAGTTTCCATCATAGAATTTTAAGAATGAAAAGAACCTTAGGGTCCATCTAGCCAAGGATGTTTAAATTTTTTTTTGTGCTTCATGGGTCCCTTTGCCCATCTGAAAAAGCCTTAAAAATGCAAACTAAGTGATAAATGCATAAAATCAAAGAGGAAAAAAACAATTACTTTGAAATAATTGTTTAATTATCTATCAACCTATGCGTTTATCTATCTATGTATCTCTAAACAAACAACAGACTCCTTGTAATCTCATAAGGGTTTCTGGATTTCAAGGTAAGAATCATATCATTCTGTGGACCAGTGCAAAGCCTTTAGTCCACTAAAACTTTTGAATTTATTTTTCTCCATATCCATATCCCTTTCTCCACCTTGCCCAGGTAAACTGATATATAAGAAACACAAAGTAATAAATGAAAATATCTGCATTTTGAAGCCAAGTTTTCTGATTGTAGATTAAACTCTACCTTTTTTTCCCCCCCACATGCCATGTCCCTTCATAGGTATTAAGCAAAGTGAAGTCTAGAAAGAGCCAATTCAATCTCCCTCAGGCAAAATGGGAGCTAAATCTAGATTATAGAAAATAATTACCTAGGGAAATATGTCTTGGGGAAGAAAACCTTTTTACCTTGGATTATTTAATAGTCTAGCCCTACTTGAATGAATAAATCAATCCAAGTATTTATTAATTACTTACTGTGTACAAAACACTGACAGAATACAAATAGACAAATACAAAAATTTGTATGTGAGCAGTAATACATTTGGTAGCATAACTGAGCAAGTGACCAAATACCCTCTGCATACCTCCAGTAAGAAGCAATGAGCAGCATTACTTTCTGAAGTATATACCATTCCACAGTGAAACAGTACTAATAATTAAAAAAAGTTTTGCTCACATCAAGCTGCACCTCCCATCCTGTGTTCCTCGTTCTTCCCATTGGAATCAAGCATTGATGTTTAACAAATTCTGGCTGATTGATTGATTGAAATTAAAAGGATGTGCAGGTAAATATTTAACAATTGGCTCTGGGAGATGAGGATTATATATGCAGAATATACTTTTTTTTTTCATCATCATTCTATTTTATTTTATTTTTTTTGAATTCCAAATCTGTGCTTCTTTTTTTGTTTTATTAATCTTTATAATTATAACATTTTCTTTGACAGTACATATGCATAGGTATTTTTTTTTACAACATTATCCCTTGCACTCATTTATGTTCCGAGTTTTTCCCCTCCTTCCTTCCACCCCCTCCCCTAGATGGCGGGCATTTCCATACATATTAAATATGTTATAGTATATCCTAGGTACAATATATATGTGCAGAACCGAGTTTTGTTGTTGTTGTTGTTGCAAAGGAAGGATTGTATTCGGAAGGTAAAAATAATCTGGGAAGAGAAACAAAACAAAACAAAACAAACAAACAAAAAACAAAAAAAAAAAAAAAAACAAAAAAAAACAACAACAATGCTCACAGTTTACACTCATTTCCCAGTGTTCCTTTTCTGGATGTAGCTGATTCTGTCCATCATTGATCAATTGGAATTGGATTAGCTCTTCTCTATGTTGAAGATATCCACTTCCATCAGAATACAGGATATACTTTTTAAGTTTAATCTGCATTATTAACATTTCCCCAACATTTTCTTAATTCTAGATATTCAACAAATCTATCAATGAAATGCTGATTTTAGGGTTGCATATTTCTGACATGTAAATATTCATAATAAAAGTTAAATAATCAGCTGTCCTGAGTAGTATCCAGTATACTCCTGGACTTGGTTCTCTCACACGACAAGCACTGCAGCTATCATTATTCTCTTCTACCAATCTTCTTTTCTCCAGACTAAACATGCACAAGTCTTTTGACTATTTTTCATAAAGCGTAAGCTCAAACTCCATCCTCCTCCTTATTGATCTTCTCTAGATCCTCACCAGCTTATCAATGTCACTACTAGAACTGAACACAGAACATAGATCAGAGAATCAGTACGGTCCAATTGATCTGTCGTTCCTAAAAACACTGACTTTTTTTCTCAATAGTATTTTATTTTTCCAGATACATGCCAAAAAGCAAATCACATTCCCCAGATTTTGAACCCAAGCTCTCTAATTTCAGATTGTTTGTGTTCAGAGAATGGCACGTGCCCTCAATAGGCAGCAGGGAACCAACATCCCCCCAATTTCTTTCAGACTGGGAAAACTAATCAGGATTACAGAAAATAGTTTCCTGGGGAAGTTTGTCTGGAAGAAGATTTCCATCTTGGATAACTTTAGATAAAGGTTCTGTAGTTAATCATTCTGTATTTGAAAATTGGTGTGGGGTATTATTCCTCCAATACATTTAGCTGTTCTAGTCACAAGAGTACATTTTTCATGCCAAGCAAACAATAGTCTCAGACTTGGTGGGGGAAGGAAGGGGAGGAGATTCAGGGAAGTGCTAAAGGAGGTCTAAATTTGATGCATGAAGGAGGTAAACAGTTTAGAACAATATCAACAGCTTCTGCTTGCACAATTATTCAGGGAGATGATATCTTTCAGGAAGTACAAGGTCATATTAAAATGGCGATAAATGTAACTGAAATAGCTTGTCTCCCTAAAGGAGCAAGCTGATGGAGCGAGAGGTAAACACCAGAATTTCTTTAACTGCTTCAGATTAGAATGCTGAAAAAAGAGGCAAGGATTCAAAAAAAAAAAGCCCATTTATTTCATGTATTCTCCAGAGAAAATTCTGATTTTCTAAGTGTCAATTCTTGAATTGGGCTCTTATCAATGCCCTAAATTTCATCAGCTAGGATTCTTTTTGAAGTACTCGCCTATTCAATTTTTTGAAACTCAGGATTTGCCTTTTAATAGGAAAATCTGCATCTGGAATTCATTGTAAAGATGATGGAACACAGCATCAGTGACTAAGTAATTCTCCAGAGAATCAGGTTGTTTCTTTGGGCAAACCACACATAGAACATAGGAGAATCAAATGACAATGAATTTATTTTTTGGCATGAGAGACTAGAAATGTACATCCATATGGAGAGAGGATAAATTTCTGAATGGTGTTCTGAGGTGTTCTGTATTTTCACTGATTTTAAAATCCAGCCTTTTCCTGAATAGAGTAATGGTGTTCAAAGAGAGCCCACCAAAGTCATTTGATACTTAGGTCTTTTATACATCATATTCCATTTAGTAATTGAGTTATATTGATCCATTTCCTTAGAATTGGAAGGGACTCCAAAAGGCATATCATTCAACTTAAATATGAACAGGAATTCCATGTAAATTAAGACTGCCAAGTAGTCACCCAGTTTCTGCTAGAAGACTTCTTATGAAATGAAAGAATAGCACTATTAATAATAGACATTCGACAGAGAGGCTTGGAGAGACTTACCTCCACTGATGCTGAGTGAAATGAATAGAACCAGAAGATCGCCGTACACTTCAATGTTGTATGAGGATGTATTCTGATGGAAGTGGAGATCTTCAACATAGAGAAGATCCAACTCACTTCCAGTTGATCAATGATGGACAGAAATAACTACACCCAGAGAAGGAACCCTGGGAAATGAATGTAAATTGTTAGCACTACTGTCTATCTACCCAGGTTACTTATACCTTCAGAAATCTAATACTTAACGTGCAACAAGAAAATTGGATTTACACACATATATTGTATCTGGGTTATATTGTAACACATGTAAAATGTATGGGATTACCTGCCATTGGGGGGAGGGAGTGGAGGGAGGGGGGGGATAATTTGGAAAAATGAATACAAGGGATAATATTATTTAAAAAATTACTCATGCATATATACTGTGGAAAAAATTATAAATAAAAAAAAAGAAATGAAAAGAAAAAAAAATTAATTACTTCTAGATACACACACAGTGCAAAATCCTAGGGCTACAAAGAAAAGCAAAAGCATAGTCCTTGCCCTCAAGGAGCACACATCCTAATGGTTTAAAACTTCTAACTCTACTCTTCCATTTTCTACAGGACCCAAAACCACTAAAAAAGTACTTTACATACATTATTTTTTCTACTGGAGTATTACAATGATCCAATGGTGGGTGGGTTCTACAAATAAGAAACCTGAGATTATGAAAGGTTAGGTGATTTAATGTGACTTACTATCAATTATTAAATTACTTAAATGACTTGTCCATAGCCAGACCATTAATAATATCATAGTCATAATTGAAACTCTAATATTCTAGATTCAAAATTCATTCATTATATATTCTTTCTATTGTGAGGAGAGCACGCTTAACTTTTGAATAGCACTAGTTATAAGAAAAGTTGTGAGGGTTTTGGGTGTTGTTTTGTATTGGTTTGGTTTTGTCTCTGTAATTTCTATCTATCTCATTCTCACTCTACTTCTCTTCCTTTCCCCTATCCCATGGGGGCCATGTTAAATAATCTGCTCTGTTTTTCATATAGCATCCTTTCAAATACTTGAAGATAGTTATCATGTCCCACCTGTCTTGATTTGGCTTAATTTTCTAAGCTAAATTATTTCTCCCTCTATTCTTTTGGTATAGCTAGTCTTGTTGATGGTAACATCATATCATTAATCATCCAGGATTCAAACTTAAGAATCATGTCTCATTCAGTTCTTCACATACCATAGCAAATCAATTGCCAAATCCTGTGGCAAAAAAAAAAAAAATGATGGTCTTCATTAGCTTGGAGAGTGTGTCTGACATTCAAAAAGTTTCTATCTTAATTCAGTCAGTTTTCATATCTCACTTCGGTAACTGAAATAGTTTCTTAATTAGTCTCCTCTTCCTCACCTCAGAATGTTCCCCATAAGACTTAAATTTAGTTCATCAATTTGTGGCTCAAAAACTGAGACTATTTCTAGGATAAAAGACGTATCCCTCCGCCTTATTGTTACCATCCTCCATAACGTGGGTCCAATCTGCCTCTCCAGTTTTATTTCTCATTGTTTCACTTCAAACACTCTTTGCTGTATCCAGGCACCTCTCTGAAGTGATCATCCATCTCCTGCCTCCATCCATTAGCACTGACTTCCATCATACATGTGATGTTCTCAGCCCTCATCTCTCATGTTCATAATCTGTATCTTTCTTCAAGGCTCAAGTCAGCTGCCACTTTCTCTGCAGAAATTTTTCCGATTTTCTTTTCCTCTATTTCCTCACAGATTATGTTTTCTTCTTCTCAAACTGATTTCATACACTAGTATTTCTCAACTGCTCTCAGTAGTATTCTCATTCTTTTTCCTTCCCTCCTTCCCTCCTTCTCTCTCTCTCTCTCTCTCTCTCTCTCTGTCTCTCTCTCTCTTTCTCTCTCTCTGAAGCTCTCTCTCTCTCTCTCTCTCTCTCTCTCTCTCTCTCTCTCTCTCTCTCTCTCTCTCTGTCTCTCTCTCTCTCTGAAGCTCTCTCTCTCTCTCTCTCTCTCTCTCTCTCTCTCTCTCTCTCTCTCTCTCTCTCACACACACACACACATACACACACACCCACAGCCTTCTCAGTAGAATGTAAACTCCTCAAAGGCAGGGCCAATGGTGTTTTGAGTTCTATATCTCTTGCACCAGTATACTCAATATTTCATATGTTTGCCAAATGGATTAAATATCCTGGAAAAGGGAAAACTCAAGCATTCTATGGAACTGCTTCTGAATTTATGCCTCAAGTGTTAGTCTAGTATTTTAAGACTTCCATTGCCATGCAAACATGCAGCAAATGCTTTGATGTTTATTATTCATCCATCTTTTAGAGAAAAAAGCCGAGCAACTGATAGCAGAAGATTAAATTGGACACATCTCAATTCAGCCACCAAATGCCAACCTTAAATGCTGACAAGCATTGTAATCAAGCATTTGACCTACATAATAAGTGTACTAAGTATCCTCAAAGCAACCAGCCCCTGATAGGATTTTTACTGGATTTTATTTTTAACTGGAGATATGCCTGCTTAGCACTAGAAAGCTTCTAGGGAAGTCCCACAGTGCCAATGGTATTCTTCACTACAAACGGGTGATGATGGAAAAAAAAATAAAATATTAGTCTTGGAGTCAGCAGATCTTGAGTTGAGTCCTAGCTCTGCCATTAAGTAAATATGTGACTTTGAGGAAGTCATTAACCACCCAGAAACTCATTTTTCACATCTCTAAATAGGCATAGTAACACTTGTACAGTTAACATTACAGGGCAATTATGAGGAAAATGCTTTATAAGCTATGAAGCATTATAGTGATGGGGGAGGCAGCCAGATGGTGTAGTGAAGAGAAAGCTGGGATTTGGAATCAGGAAGACTTATCTTCCTGAATTCAAATCTTACTAGCAAATTCTTTTTATGCCTCAGTTTCCTCATCATTAAAATGAGCTAGAGAAGAATATGGCAAACCGATTCAGCATCCTTGCCAATCAGGACTGAAAATTACCCATGCGAATGGTGTTCACAGTAGTAGCAATAGAAGCCTCATTACAATTGGTTAAAACATGCTATCAACCTATATGCTATCTCCCCTTTGTTTTTGTTCTTCATTAAATTATTCTGTATTCAAATTTAGAGAGTTTAGTAGTAATAAAGGAATCTCTACTCCCTAGTTCCCCAGGATTGTTTTGAATTTTCTTTGGCAAATATCACCCAATCCTTAGAAATAAGTTTAAAATACTACTATGAAGGGTTAAATGATGCTAAAAAAAAGAAAGGAAGGAAGGAAGGAAGGAAGGAAGGAAGGAAGGAAGGAAGGAAGGAAGGAAGGAAGGAAGGAAGGAAGAGAGAGAGAGAGAGAGAGAGAGAGAGAGAGAGAGAGAGAGAGAGAGAGAGAGAGAGAGAGAGAGAGAGAAGAAAAGGAAAGGATAAAACCTTAAATGTAAAGCTAATAATTTTTACGGTAACAGTATTTGTTATATGTTGACTATGTGTCAAGCTTTTTTGCTGAGCTCTGAGGCTGCAACTAAGAAAAAAAAAAAAAAAAAAACAGTCCCTGTCTTCAAGAAGCTTAAAACCTAATGGCAAACTCAAAAAGAAGCTGAAAAAGTGGAGACACTGGGAATAGCCAATGCAAGAACATTTAGATCCATGGAGTTGACAACAGGCAGAGGAACAGATGCAAGTGATATTCTGTCACTATTTTTCTTATTTCATTAAATGAATTATAAATTATTAAGTTCTCTGACTGGCTTATGAAAGTAAATTTATTAATGGAGGCTCTTGAACGAAGGTTTTTAAGACAATGTAGAATTATAGAGGGTTACCCAGCTACTAAGTGTCTGAGATTAGATTTGAACTCAGAAAGATGAATCTTCCTGATTCCAAACCCAAAACACTTCACAGGGCCATTTAGCTCCATCACTACTTCCAATCACTATCAAAAAGTGCTACAATTTATTCTATTATCAATATTTTTGTCATTATTGTTGTTATTTTATTTGCATTAGAATGATAAGAATATTCTGTCAAGATATTAGATGTTATTTGACTCTTGGTATAAATATCCTAATTGGGGTAAAATATTAAAATTTTATCCATTTAAATTTATTAAGCCTCCTTATCCTTTACCATCTCCTCTTTCTACCAGCAGATAAAATGTATTGATCTTTCCTAACCATATTCCAGAAGTTGGCACATGATTTACATTTGGAAAAACATTGTGCTGTAGGGAAAGTGCTCTGAACTCATAATTAAAGACCTGGTTTTTCAATTTATTGCCTGCACATCTTTAGACAAATCCTTCCATCCCAAATTAAAACCAGGAATGTTTGATGCCTGCCTAAGGCAAACAGCACCATTTACTTCCTTACATCAACTTTTAGAAACAAATTTTGGTTTTGGTATAATGCAAAAATGTGCATGAGAGTGAGCAAGTGTGTGAGTGAGTGTGTGGGATGTATGTGAGTGGGTGTGTGAGTGAGTCTGTGAGTGTGTGTGTGAGAGAGGGAGTATGTGAGTGTGTGGTGGGGGAAGTAGAGTAAGGGGGTGAGGAAAAAGAGTGTAAAATATCTAGGTTCTGAAACTTGAGAGTTGGAAGTGGCTTTAGTGAATGTGTAGTCCAAGTCATAGAGAGAAAGTGATCTAGGAATCCAGACTCAAGAACCTCTCCTCTGAGCTATAGCCAATTTAGGGAGTTCATCTGGTAGCATCCTATTTTAACAAATTCTTCTAAGCTCAATGTTAAATTTAGGTTCATTTTTTGTTTGTTTCTTTGTTTTCCCTATGCTGCCAAAAGAGTATAAAATGTCATCAGCATCCTTCAAATTTCAGTATCATTGGCCAAAGCCATAATTATTTAATCCTATTTTTAATTTTGACAATTCTTTTTCTAAGACTCAATTTTCTTCTCCGTAAAAAGGGAATATTCTTTGTGACTTCGGTCATAGGTTCCTTGGCAAATTGGCCATAAAACACTATCTGAATGGGAACGATTATTGTATAGCCAATCTAGACTTATTTCTCAGAGACTTGGTTGTTGTTGCTGTACAAGTGATCAGTTGTCTCACTGTGTTGGTCAGAAAGAGATTCGGAACTCTAGTTTTTCATGTCCACATTTCCACAACAAAAGTAAAATTATTACCATAGATTTAAACATAGATGGCTTATCTATAGCCTATGGGTTCGTGGTTAAGATTTGCAGAATTCAAGTGCTCAAGATCATCGCCCATGTAATGTCATTTATTGACACTTGATCACTAACTAATCTTTTCTTAGAATTTATATTGTGTGGAATTTTCAGGAGACTCTGATACCATAAATATAGAAGCTCTTTGATGTATGCTTATTGGATTTTTTCCCTCCTTAACCCCTGATGGTAAAGAATTTTCATAAAGGCCAACAATAGCAAACTACAATTATGCTATATGTTGAGTGTAGCTGCCCCATAATAGGAACTTGGGTTAAGAATTCCTAGTTCCATCATTGTTGTCAATTACAAAATTCTATTTAGATGATTCACTACCAACATGTGGCTAAGACCTGGATGGTTTGTTATGTCAAGATGTAGGAAGGAGGAAAAAGGAATCAAGGGTATTTCATCTCTGAGTAATAGTTTGGTACCATCAACAGAGATAAGAAGTCAAGAAAGAGAAGCTGGTTTTGCAAGGAAGACGTTGAATTAAAATATAAACAAAGGAGCAGTTCAAATATGGTCTTAGATACTCACTAGCTCTCTGAACTTAGGCAATCACTTCATTCTGTTTGCCTCAGTTCCTCATCAGTAAAATAAACTGGGGAAGAAAATGTCAAGCCAGTTCCATATTTTTGCCAAGAGAATCCCAAATAGGGTCATGTGGGGACACAACTGAAAAATGACTGAACAACAAGAACATATAGAAAACAGAGCTGGAAAATACATTAAGAATCAAAGAATTTCCTTTTTAATTTAACAGTTTGGGGTGACAGCTCTAAGCTTAGAAACTAAGGAACAGAATGGATAAGGTACTTGCTAAAATCTACATAAGTAGTATATAACAGAACTGAGATTAAAGCTTGGTCCTCTAACTCTAAACCCTTGGTTCTTTTTATTATATCATCATTATTTTTTATCATAGTTTTTTATTGATAAAATATATGCATGGATAATTTTTCAACAATGACCCTTGCGAAATCTTCTGTTCCAATTTTCCCTCTTTCCCTCCACCCCCTCCCCAAGATGGCAGGCAGTCCCATACGTGTTTAACATATTAAAGTATTTATCATCATTATATTTTATTTGATCTGTAAACTTGGCATTTGTTAGCAATGGCCACTAGATAGTTGACCAAAATGCAATGAGAACTCAGACTTGAGCTCATATCTGAATTAAAATTGAAGTTTGGGATAAATTAACAAAGCAAAGATTTGCCATTGGGATCAACAAGCACAAGTCGATTAGTAACTGCTACTTGAAGTATGAATTTATGGTTGAAAGGACAAAAGATCCTGAGTTAGGACAGCTGACACTCTTCAGGCTTGCTAAATAAAGCTTATTGGGTGATTTGTATGTGCCATAGAGGGCATCATGGTATAGAAAGAGTTAAAAGCAGTGCAAAAAGTTGTGGAGTATATAATTGTGATTCATAGTAAGTAAGCTGTCATTATTTGAGAATGTTAGAAGGGTACAAGAAGTAGATTGTGTAGCAGAAAGCTTACATGTATATTATACATAAATATACACATGTATGTGTGTATATGTATTAATATATAATATTTGCATATACATAAAGACATATGTGTGTATATATACATATATATTCAAAAAAAGTGGTTCCAAAGATAAGGAATTAGGGAAATCAGAGAATCAGAAGATAGATAGATAGATAGATAGACAGACAGACAGACAGACAGACAGATAGATAGATAGATAGATAGAGATACAAAGAGGTAGAAATCAAAACGATTTAATTCTACTGTTACAATTATAGTGAAGATTGAAAATACAGCAGTACTCTCATAAACCTTCCTTTGGGACCTGGTGGTTGGAGATCACAGATGCCAGATGAGGAAGTAAAGTATTATAATTAGAAACTACTATAAATTCTACCTCAAGGAATCTCCAAGCCCATTCCACAAATCTGCAATACTTCATCTAGTGATTAATGAATCAAGATAATAAAACTCTGTCCAGAATTTTTGTAGTCAGCCATTAAGAGACACAGGCTAACAGATGAAAAAAAAAATCAGTTGGAGAATATGTTCCAGAAAGACATAGTGGCCTAAGTAGGAACAAACAGGAGGTGGTTCCAGAGTCAGAAATTTAAGGGAGTCAGTGAGCCAGAAGCCAAAGTTTGTGATTGCAAATGCTATTTTATTGGACCTGCTAATCAGTTTAGTTAAAAGACTGATGAATAAAATGTGGGAAGTTGACAGAGTGTCTTCTTCAGGTCAGAGCAATTAAAAAATCCCAATCCAGATGAGTGGCTGGTAATCAGTAAAAGTGTGTTAACCTCTCTCTCTCTGCATCTTCATAGCGATCTTTCATCTGCCCTCACTTTTTCCTACTTCATACAATTAAAAAACACAAACATATTTTCAAGGTCACAAGCCATTGACTTTACTGCTAGGAAGGCATGAAGATAAAGATAAATTGGAAGAAAATAAAAGAAAATTAGGTCATGGGCAACCGATCTGTTACTGTTTCTTGGTGTTCTGGGAATTTTGTTTTAAATTTCATTTAATGAAAGGAAAATTCATCTATAAAATGAAGTTTGAGATGAGATTAAACCATCACTGTTAATTGAATAATTTTTTTTAAATTGATTGGACATTTATATATCAATAGTCAAACTTTTGATTATTATTATTTATCATAGTTATAAAGGATGCTCTGATAATCTAGGTCCACGCTGAAGTCATTATAGAAATATATTTATATTTATGGACATACATAACATCAATGTTTCTAACTAGAGAAGATGTGCCTTTGTCGTGAAAAAGACCAAGGTTCAGGTCACTTACCTCTTTGCGTTTTCATCATTTCCTTAACTGTGAAATGAGGGAGTCAGACTCAATTGTCTCCAGCTTGAAATCAATGATGTTTTTTGTTTCATTTGTTTGTTTACTCATTTTCCAGGCTAACACATTTATTTTCATTCCCTTTTTAATTTTATTGAGAATAATAATAGTAACATATAAAGAAATAAAAAGAAAATCCTTATCACAGATATACATAGTCAAGCAAAACAAATTTCTATGTTGATTATGTATAAAATGTTTATGTCTCATTATTCATTTTAAATCCATCTCCTTTTTGCTGGAAGGTAATCCATTTGTTTTATCTTTGGTTCTCTGGAATTATGATCAATATATTCCCATGATCCCTGCTGGCCTACATGTATAAAGAGTATATTTTCACTGGAAATCAATGAAAGAGCAGGTCCAGTAGAGTACATAGATATTCTTGCACACACATATACAATATAAAAGAAAAATTTGTAATAACCTAAAAAATATAGGATTTCCTTCTGACTACTCATAACAATCTATATAATTCAAATATATGAGTGTTTCTTGAATAAATTTTTAAATTGATTGGACATTTATATATCAATAGTCAAACTTTTTATTATTATTATTCATCATAGTTATAAAGGATGTTCTGATAATCTAGGTTCTCACTAAAGTTATTATAGAAATATATTTTTATATATGGACATATATAACATCAATGTTTCTAACTAGATAGAGAAGATCTGTAAAGACATTAAAAATATTACAACACAATGCAATATTATACAAAACAAATACATTAGCAACATGATTTTAGTGGTATTGAAAACTACTTTCACTGAAACATTGTAATCCACCTGTCATTTAGCTTCTGAAATAATGGCCCAGTTTCAAGAGAGGTTAATTGACTTGATAATAGTCACAAAACTTGTATCAAAAATGTGTTTCTAACCTTTATCCGCTATATTGGCTGCCTCTCAACATAAAAATTTAGTATCAGATTAATGCATGCTCAAAAATGGTAGTTGAGACTTCTGGGGAGCAGAGTCAATGATGGAATGAAGCCGGGAAACTTCTCTAAGTGTCCCAGTTTCCCTTGAAAATCACATGAAACCAAGCCTCTGAACAGTCTGATGGAATGAAATCTCTCTCCAGCTCAAAATAGGCTGAAAAAACTTCAAGAAAAGTCTGTCTCACTGGAGTGCAAATGGTGTTCAGGCCAACTCAGATAGACTGGGAAAACTGATGAATGTGTCTTAATCATAGCAAATCAGCAGCTAAGACCCTCAGTCCTAGGTCAGTAGAGGAGCAAATCAATGGGGCAGTTTCCAGTCCCAGCTCAGAAGGCAAACTCTGGGAAACAAGGCTGTTTCCTTAAAAGAGCATTCAAAGCTACCCCCTGCAAACAAAAGGGACCCCTGGGCTCAAAGCCAAGGCTCAGAGCTGCACAGGAAACTTGGGAAAGCATTACCTTTACCTCAGGGAGCAGAGTTCCATCTGAAAAGGAAAACATGAGGAAATACCAAAATAAAAGGAAAGAACATGAGCAAGAAACAGAAGAGAACCTTAACCATAGAAAGCTAATATGGTGTCAGGCAGACCAAAACACAAATTCAGACAAAGATAAAATGTGAACACAAGAAATCTCAAAAAGTGATATGACTTGTTCTCAAGCCCAAAGAGGCTGCCTGGAAATTCTCATAAAAGACTTTAAAGGCAAATAAGAGAGACAGAAGAAAAAAATGAGAAAGGAAATGAGAGGTATGCATGACAGAGTCAGCAATTTGGAAAAGGAAGGAAAACAATTGTCTGAAGAAAACAACACTTTCAAAAGTAGAATTGACCAAATGGAAAAAGAGATACAAAAGCTAATTGAAAAAAATCATACATTAAAAACTAGAATAAGATAAATGCAAGGTAATGACTCTGTGAGACAGCAAGAAGCAGTCAAACAAACTTTTAAAAATGGAAGAAAATGAGAAATACCTCATTGGAAAAACAGCCAAGCTGGAAAATAGATTCAGAAAAAATTATTAGATTACCTGAAGGTCATTACTTTAAAAAAAAAAAAAAAGAAAAGAAAAAGAGCCTGGAGATCAAGAGATCATTAAAGATGTATACACATATTGAATTTAACATATTTCAGCCATGTTTAACATATATTGGACTACTTGCCATCTAAGGGAGAGTGTGGGGCAAGAGGGTTGGATTGGAACACAGGGTTTTGCAAAGGCTAATGTTGAAGAATTGTCCATGCATATGTTTTGAAAAATAAAAAAGCCTTTAAAAAAAGAGAGATCATGAAAGAAAACTGCTTCAATATTTTAGAAACATAAGAGAAAATACTTATTGAAAGAATCTATCAATCATCTTCAAAAAGAGATCCCCACAAGAAAAACTCTAAGGAACATTGTTGCGAAACTCCAGAACTACAACCTCAAGGAAAAAATACCGCAAGCTGCCAGACAGAAACGATTGAAATATCAAGGAGCAATGTCAGGATTATCCAGGATCTGGCAGCTTCTACAATAAAGGATCAGAAGACTTAGAATACCATATTCCAGAAGGCAAAGGACCTGGGTTATCACCAAGGATTAACTACCCAGTGAGATTCAGCAAAATCTTTCAGGGAAAAGATGGAATTTCAATGAAGTAAGAGACATTTAATCATTTTTATTAAAAAAAACTCAGAACTAAATAGAATCTACAAACACAGGAGTTAAGATAATCATGGAAAGGTAAATAGGTAGAAAATATAAATTATTTAAAGGTTAAACTGTTAACATCCCTAGATGGGAAAATGATATCTGTAAACTTTTGAGAACTCTGTCTGCCACTGGGGCACTTGGTGATACCTACCCATCAGTGCCACTATTAGATCTGTATTCCAAGAAAATCATAAAGAAGGGTAAAGGACCCACACGTGCAAAAAGGTTTGTAGCAGCTCTTTTTGTGGTAGCAAAGAATTGGAAAATAAGTTGAATCTCATCAATTGGGGATGACTGAATAAATTGTGGTACAAGAAGATAATGAAATATTATTGTTCTATAAAAAATAATGAACATGGTATTTTTAGAAAGGCCTGGAAAGATTTATATGAATGATGCTGAGTGAAACAAGCAGAACCATTAATATATTATACACAAGAACAGCAAGAATATGCAATGATCAACTATGAAAGACTGAGTTCTCAGTAGGTCAGTGATCCAAAGCAATCCCAAAGGATTTTGGACAGAAAATGTCATTCGCATCCAGAAAAAGAACTGGGGAAACTGAATTTAAATTAACACGTGCTATGTTCACTTTATTTTTCTCTTTTTTTATCTTTCCCACGATTTTTCCCTTTTGCTCTAATTTTCCTCTCCTAACATGACTCCTAAAGTAATGTGTATTAAAACATAAATAAATTTGCTAGGAAAAAAAAAAAAAAAAGATGGTTGGCCTATCACTGAACCAAAGAGGGATAACCTTTTAACCATTATGTTTTTTGGTGACCATAAAATATTAAAAGATATAAAAGAAGGTAGGCACTATAAATGGGTTGCAGCCTATAAAAGATTTTGGAAGAGGACATGATAATAATACAGAGAGACAAATACTGGATGGATTGAAATTTTTGAAGTGTGCCCACAAGAGATCATATAGTCATTGAATTTAAATTGTTTATATTAGTTTAGCACCTATCAACTTGCAAAGCATGTTTCTCACAAATCATTGAGTATTGCAAGTATTGCCAATCCCATATTAAAGATGAGGAAACTGAGCCTTGGAAAGATAATCTCTGAGCTAGAAGGGAACTCAGGGTCTAATTAGCTCATTATGTATCTCAATAGAAATTTACATTCATCTAACATATTACTAAAGAATCCAAAGTGGTGGAAAACTTATTAACTCAGAGCATCCCACTCAAGTATTGAATATCTTTGATTAGTTCTCTCTTCCTCCCTCTGTATCTCTCTGTCCCTCCTTTCTTCTCTTCTCCCCTTCTCTCCCTCTTGTCTCTGCATCTCTATCTGTCTTATCTTTTTTCCTTTCTTTTATCTTGCCCTCCCTCTCTCTGTCTGTTTCTGTCTTGTCTTTCAGTCTCATTAAGGAAAATCTACTTTTTTTTGCAGAGAAGTTCCTCTAAATAGTTTTCTTCTTCTCAGTACCATCATGCCAAGTAACTTTGGCAGTTTTCAACATGAAACTCATTCAAATACTTGAAGATACATACCATCTCTTCCCCATTCCTTGCCAATTTCTCTTCTCCAATCTAAACATGCCCAGGTCTTTCAAAAAATCTTTGTTTAATATGGTTTCCAAATCTCCTATCATTCAAGTTGTTCTTTTATGCATTATCTTCAATGAGATAAGCCTAACTAATGATGTCTAAAACTGAAAATATAATTCTAGGTTTGGTTGGCCATAATAAAAGAAAGTGGAGAGAAAAATCTTCCTTATTCAGGATATTATGTTTCCTTTAATGAAGCTTTATACTGCATCAATTTTCTTGGTTATAATATCATATCATATCATTGACTTATTAAGCTTGAAGTTCACAAAATTATCAGATTTTTTTCAAATATGTGGTTCTTTTCTATCCATGTTCTAGCAGAACTTCTTATTTGATTGTTCAGCTTATTGTTTAATCCAAGTGAAACACTTGTTATTTGTTGCTATTTAATTTTACCTTAGTCAATTTGGTTCATTAATATCAAGATATTTTTTTGTTCAGGTAAGTGGTACAATGGATAGATCTCATTTGTAATCTGTAAGACTTGGGAAGAAATCCAGCTTCACACACTTACTATCTGCACTATCTACCACAAGTTAATTAACTGAGATCTTAATTTCCTCACCTGCAAAACATGGACAATAATGATAAGGCTTGCTTCTCTGGATTGTTGCTACTATAATATAAGATTTGTAAATCTCTTCTCAAGCTATAGAGATTTGTTGCTGATGATTATCCTATCAATGATTAAATATTACTTCCAAATGCACTTTGGACATTTGCCAAATATGACCTATTGATTTTTCCATGTGATCATTGTAAGATTTATACTGTTTGATCTTATAGTTATAATTGTTGAAGTTCATGAAGGAGGCCCAAAAAAGTGGGGTCACAGACCTGAGTTGCCAGATAACTCAAAAGAATTTGCTTACTTGAACCCAAGTCCAAGTCAAGGGTCAAAGTGCATTATAATTATAATGCCAGTTTAAGTGGGCTAAATTCCAAAAGATTTTAGCAAAGAACGAGGAAACAGAAGATAAATTTAGAGGACAAAGTAAGAGAGACCAGAGCTTTATGTTACTTACTTGCTAATTTTATGGCTACATGTAGGTTTGAGGGGTGATGTATTCACTATTGTCTCAGGAACTTAGTTATTACTGACCAACAGATTATTTATCTGATAGTCACTAGTGTTTGTAGGACTATCCTAAGACCAGAAGACTTTAGAATCATTGACAAATTGTTAGAACAATCACACCCTAAGAGGTCCTCAAGATCACAGCTATATCTTCCCTAAAAACTGGGGGGGGGAGATATTATATTCCTAAGGCCAGAAGACTTTTAGAATCATTGTCAAACAGAATAGTAAAATAATAGCACTCTCTGGTCAGGAGATCTCAGCATCAAAGCTATATTTCCCCTAGAGGCTGTATCCTATCACAATGTTGTTGTTTAGTCATTTTTTCAGCTATGTCTGGCTTCTGAAGATTTTTTGACAAAGATACTGGAATAGTTTTCCATTTACTTCTCCAGCTCATTTTGCAGATGAAGAAATTGAGGCAAACATGGTTAAGTCACAATCCTGGGTCACACAGCTAGAAAGTGAGATTGGATTTGAACTCCAGGTCTTCTGGACTTCAAGTTAGGAGCCATGATGCCTTGCTGCCTGCTAATGAAACCACTCTCTTAACGATCACTGCTTCATTTTTTAATTGCCCACACACTATGGAATTAAACATCCTATATATTTTTCATGGAATTCATTGTAGGCTTAGTACTTTGGTTTGAAACATTTCTTTTTGGAAAATTGAGATATTCAAACCTTCAACTTCAACTTCAAACCTAGATAACATTTTACTGTTTTGTTATTTTTGTTTTCTACTATTTTGTTCTCTACTAAAAACCTGATTGATATTGGCTCAGCAACTATATCAGTAAATTATTTTAGCATTCTTCAAATAAGTCCTTTGCTGCCATCTCTTCACTTATCTTGGAAACTAGTCATCCATTTCCCATTAAAAGAAAAATCTGTTTTATCCTGTACCATCTGAAGATCATTCCTGGCAAAGTAAATAAAAGAAAACCAGGACTTCTAAAGATCATTCCTGGCAAAGTAAATAAAAGAAAACCAGGACTTCTACTTGTATCTTCTCTATATCATCTATTATCATCATTTTCACAGCTAAGCAATGGTTTTTGATAATTGATGTTTCCAACAGCACAAAAATAAGTATCTTTTTGCCTTTAAAAATAATTGCTCAGAAACTGGTAGAATCAGGATTTCAATTCAGGGCTCCTTATTCCTATCTCTATCTTTCTTCATTTATACCATATTCCTTATATATTAAATACTCCTATCAGTAGTTATAACTTACACATCCTGTGCATATGCAATAAGTATGTTCTTCCTGTATTCCAGAATCATAAATGGCTTCTGTTGCCTCAGAGATAAAATATAAACTCATCTGTCTAGCAATAAAGTTCTTCACATGCTGGTTTCAACCACATTTTTTCGATCTTTTAACATGTGCTCCTTCACATTCTTTGCATCACAACAAAACTGATAATACTTTGTCTTCTTCCTGACTCCAGGGCTGGTGTTCTATCCCTTGTGCTAACTGCCCCGATATTTTTGATATCTTCAGACCAAAGATTCCAATTCTCAACTATGTTCCTTCACTTAGGCCTTTTCTCATACCCATAACGAGGACAACTGGAGAGAGTCCTGGATGCAATGGAAGACATTAGTCTTTTCAAATTAAAGTGTTTAACATCAGTTTGACAGAGGCCACACCAGTTCAGTGATTATGTCTAGGTAGCAGTTAAGAAATGAAGGTCTCTTTCACTTTGTCAAATACATACATACAATATATACATAATCAGGACCCAACTTTATATAGATCAGAATGACTAGAGAAGGTGGTAGATGCAGTGGGAAATCTTGGTCTTTTTAAGGAAAGGTCAGTTTGACTGAGGCCATACTCAGATTCCAAGCTATAGTTGGCCATTGTTTGGGTCTGGATTGAACCAGAATTAATGTAAACAGCAATCATTTCTATTTGGTCAGAAACCCTAAGGGACTTATCCTCTCAGATGCTCATTCTTTCAGTTTCTATCTCCAACTTGCTCTTTACCTCTCTGTCTCTCTTTCTGCCTCTATCTCTATCTTCTCTCTCTGTGTCTCTATCTTTTTCTTTCTTTCTTTCTTTCCTTTTTTCTTTCCTTCTTTATTTAATTCCTTCTTTCCTTCTTTCTTTCTTCCTTTCTTTTTCTCTTCCTTCACTCCTTCATTCCCTCCTTCCTTCTTTCCTTCCTTCCTTCCCTCCTTTCTTCCCTTCTTCCTTCCTTTCTGCAATCAACTGCTCAAAACTGAGACCTTTAAAAAGTCAAAGTCTCTTACTGGTTTTAGGAGTATCTTAGTCATACTGATCTGTACCTGGTCATTGGACACAGATGACCCTGGAGGACAAAATGAGGCAGGTGATTTTGCAGAAGCTGTCCCTCACTTAAATCCAGTTCACTTACATGTTGTGATCTTAATGTTATGGTCCTCATTGAAGATGAAGGACAAATAATAATCCCATACTTGACAAGTTCTTCCTGATCATTACTACTTATAAGGATACCAATCTTCTCAAAAGCTTAGTTCCAGGGTCACCTCAATAGAGAGCTTTTTAGTCTCTCCCTTGATCCTCCTGATCTAGTTTCTTGTGCTCCCCCTTGGTCTAATTTAATTATCTTCTATTTACTTACACATGTGCAAGCTGTACCCCCAGGAGAATGCAATACTTTGGGGGACCATAGATTTAAAGATGGTAGGATCCTCAGAGACCCTCTATCATTTTACAAATAAAGAAATAAAATTATGTGCACATAATCACATAGATTATAAGCAACAGAGCAGGGAAGTTGAATCAGACCACTTGCAGATGTATCTTTCCAATATCCCATGATTCATTCTAGCAAGAGCTATTTTTCTGTTCTTATTGTTTTAATTTGTTTATTCCAAGTAACAGTCAATAATATTTATTAATCATTTATTACTTATGAGTGCTAAGCACTAGTAATAAAAAAAAAAAAAAAATCCCAACATCTACCACAGAATAGACCTAAAAACGATTTCATTTTTGTCCAACATGTAATGGGATATACTTCCTTCCCAAATGTCTTAGGGAAGAGAGAGTTCTTTTACAAATAAAAAATAAAGTTGCTTAGTCTCATTTGTCTCAGGTACTCTAGTGAAGGGTTTTTCCCTAGAAAATGTAGTTTTCTTTCTCCCATCTCCTATATTGAAACTTCCCAATTTGCCTCAGGGCTGGGTTTTAAGTGGTATTATCTTTCTGTGAATTGGAAAAAGTCTAAACTTTGTACCTTCAAAAAGAAAAAAAAAAAGAAAAAAAAGACATTGTAATAAGAAAGGAAATAAAATACTTCCGCAAGTTCTTCTTTGCCCCATTTTTTTGGACCCAGGCTCTCTTATCCCAGTTAGCCAAGTAAAGTAAAGTAAAAAGTTGTAAGTGCCAACTAGTTGTCATGAAGCTCTTTAAACACTGGGAGCATTAAAAAAGAGAAAAACAGTTCCTACCCTTAAGGAGTTTACAATCAAATGAAGAGTTAATATGCACATATTGATCAGAGACTATTTACTAAAGTAGACCAAGCCTATTAGGCCTCAGTTTGGGCTTCTCCAGAATCATGTGATTTTAGATAAGGCCTAAACAACATTCCATTGTCCAACATGGCCGAAGAAGCTGTATATCACCTTGTCTACTACCAACTAGGAGTACAGTAGACTTATGTGACCAATCACAACATATAGAGGGTGGGATTTTGGAGGTTCTTTGTTTGAAATGTACAAAAGCTGTAAGATTTTCAAGGCTCTGGCCTTATCCTGCTGTGAAATTTGGCTCACAGACCAGGATGGGGTCCGCTTCTCGAGATTCTAATAAATAATTCTTCTTTCTATGAGTGATCTCTGAGTAGTCAATTTGGGTAGGTCTTCTTGGCCCAAACAAGAGGAAATTGAATGAGTAAAGAAAAAGAAACTGGATGAGCCATTGGTTCTTTAGCATATATTTTTTTTCTCCTTATTCAAAGAAAATGGATATTTAAATATATGACTGATTTAGCTGATTAAATTAGGGTGTGTTCTTATGGGAAAGATGATTTGTGAATAATGCACATGTGGAAATCCTTGTTGTATTTGATCACATTTGCACACACATACAAATTCACTTTTTTCATATCCTACATATTAACTAGTCCTTTTCATCTCTGGATCATGAATTTTGAGCTGAAAGGATTCCCAGAGATCCTCTAATGAAGTGAATAGAAGAATGGACTAGAATTCAGGAAAACCAAGTTATGAATCTATGAGACCTAATTTCCCCCTCTGTAAAATAAGAAAATTGGGCTCTGGACTTTCTTTCAAACTTTAGGCTTTAATCCCAGTCTTAATCTCTCATTATGAGTAAGTGACCTTTGACAGTAATTTACTGAGGGACAGACAATAAATTACAGAGATGGGATTCAAATCCAGATTTGTCTCCAAGTTTACATTTTCCATACTAAATACTCCTTGTGACAAATACTCTAATCCAACTTTTAAAAAACAAGTGGCTCTGATAAATCTGAAAGATGAGTTCTCTGATCATGTGACTTTAAGGATTCTTGTGACAACTCTGTTCTTTGGATGGGAGTAGATACAGGGATGCTTGACATGGCAGCTTCTGCTGGGAAGACTGGGATTTTGGGAAGGAGAAGGTCTGGGAGAAGAGTAGGGCAGAGGTAATGTAAGGAGCAGATTCCTTGAAATACAAATGAACCATCGAGGAGTTTCCTTTTTAAACTTTTCTTTTTGGTAATAAGGTACTAAGCTCTGTTGTTTCTATTTATGAAGATGTATGGCTGTTCTTGTTTCACCATGGGATTGTTTCTATAAAACCTCTGTAATGATCGATGTCTGTGCACTCATATACTAAAGCTTTACAATGTGACTAGATAAATTGTTCTCCCTAAAGAGTGCAAACATAGCAACTAAATGTTGTAAACTATAACAGAAAGGTGAAAAATACTACCAACAACATGAAATGAGTTTTTCATGATCTACTAAATCTGGGTGATTATAGAAGCAAAAATAATAATAATAATACAAGGATATTACTGTATCACATACAAATTTTTTTAAAATGTAATGACAGTTCATCAATACATACATGTAGAGCTTTTAGGGGCTGTTGAGGTTGTATAGTCCAAACCTTGCATTTTGAAGATAAAATAGAGTATCAAATAACTTAAGTGACACATTTAATAGGTGATCTACCTGCCTCAAGGAATCCCTCAAGCTTTTCCTTATTTTGAGTCTCCCCTTTATCCCCAAATATTAGAATCTCTATTGTTTAGAATTACTTAATGTATACTTCATGTTCACTTAACTGCTCATATACTGATCCTTTCAGTATACTATAATCTCCTTAAAGTCAATAATGGTTTTCTTTTTGTCAATCTATCCCCAATAGCTTGTAAATGTATGTGGATTTTTCTAAAAAAAAAATAAATAAAAAAATAAAATAAAGTGTTTCATGAATTGAAATACTAAAGCCATAATTGTATGAAAACAGCCTAACTCTAGAACTAGGACAAGACATTTAAGGACTCAAAGTTCCCCCGTCTTCTTTTTCCCTTTTATTCTTTCACTGATACAGTTGTACTGGAAGGATATGCTGCAAAGAACTCTGGACATTATCTAGTTCAACTCTTTCATTTGAAATGGTGTCTTTGACCTATATCCCCAACAGTCCGTCACCATCTGACTCAAAGGCACACTTCCATTGCCCTGGCATTTCCCAAAGGCAAAATGCCATTGCCTGCCAAGCTGCATCTGTGGCAGCAGCCCTTTACTTGCCTGATACCTATTTTTAGAAACTAAAAATTTGAATCATTAAATGATAGGGAGTTAACTTTGAAATCAGTTATCCCAATCTTCCATTCCATAGATGAAGGAACTAGAAATTCAAAGAAAACATGATTTTCTCAAGATCTATAAAATAAAGGGATTGGTGTAAATGCCCTCTCAGTTTCATTCTTAAAAAGAGATTTATGATCCTATGATCAGCAAGCTATTCTCTCTCTTCACCCCTATCATAGCTGGAATGCATTTCATGTTCATACCTAACTCTTAAAGTCTCTCAATTCCTAGTTTCCGTCAAGTCCACTTCAAATCTCAAGATCTTTCTGGACCCCTCAGTTTGGAAGTACCTTTACCAACTCTTCTTACCTATGTTCAAAAATGCTTTGTATTTATTTTCCATCTATTTCTTATTGAAATGTTGTTCCCCCCCCCCCAATTCTATTAAATCATAAAATCCTTGAAGATAAGGACCATTTTTGCTTACTTTTCTTTCTGTGCTCAGTTGTTAACACGATATCTGACACTGAGTCATATAAATAAGTCTTTGTTGAGTGATTTAATGAAAGAATTATGCATTTGACATATCAAAAAGCTTTCGATAGGATTGGAGCTTGGGCTTTTGATTTTAAATCTAGCATCCTTGTTTCCATTATTTTTTTTTCCCTTGAGAGCCTGGGTCCTAAATAATTAATCATTACACTACAAAGGATCAGTGTTGCTAGTATGGGTATCTTACTTTATGACAACAGGGCCATAGCTAGTAAATCCACATCCTTTAAGCAAAAGTTGACTGACCCCATAACTGTCAGTCCTGTATTGCTTTGGGCTGTCTGAGCATTCTGCTAATTGTTGAAGCCAGAAGAGATGCTGGCAGGAGCTGCCCAATTCTGAGTTTGAATCTGAGGACAAAGGTCAAGGATGAGAGACAGAGGGAATGGAATGTTAATAGACAGAGTCAAAGTTGGGCCAGGAAGTTCAAATCCAGTCCAGAAAAAGAAGGAGGTGACTTAGTCTGGGGCCTGAAGTCAGAATGAAGCCTCAAGTTTAGCTCAAATGCTCTGTATCCAGGGAAATTGGATTGATTCAGGAGCTCAGGGTTACAATTAAGGGCCATTTGTGCCATGTTCCTTATGAACCTTAGCCCAGAAGCCTTTTCCATTGGGGAGACGCCATTTCCTTATCTCTTTCTGGTCCTGATTGCCTGAATATGATCCACATTCGCTTACTTGGTCTGTATTTGTCGAATTCTTTTCCTATAGTTGCCAGAATTACTGGGTCCCCCACCTGTTTTGGACTCTCTAAATACCACATATTCAGCAAAGGTGTTAGAAGCCCAACTTACATGATTATAAATATTCTAAAAGAAGAAGTATTTCAAAATGTCATCACATTGACTGGAAACTTTTCAATCTTCAATAAGAATATTGTTATATTTAATCGTACTTTATTTTATATAACTGTTTTATATCTGCAAGACCATGTAACATGGCTGGCTTTAGATTTGAGTTGTTCCTGAAACCCCTGATAGATCCGTGACCCATGGCAAGTAGCTTTACTTCCTAATGTTTATAGACATAGTCTATGTCTGTAGACTCTAAAACAGAGTCTCTAAATTTGAAACAATTTTCCAGTCTTCATTGTAGGAATGAAGCTTCCATGTTAGGAGTCTCCCACACTGATGAAACAATAGGTCTGGAACAATAAACTCAAGTAATAAATTTAAAATGCAGTCTTCTGTGATTTAAAATATATTTACTGAGAAAAATATAATTACTGAGAAGAATTCGTTCTCCATTCTCAAAGAGAACAAAATGTCATCACTGCGTTAGAGTCACATTACACTGTTGTATGATTATAGCTAGCCAAACTAACATGAGCTTGGAATACTTTACCACATATTGGGCACAAATAGTTCATGTGCATATTTAGTGCATATTTAGATTCTCTAAATCTACGTGTCTTTGATCTGTTTTGACATTTCAATTCTGGTTTGCTCCAAAACATATTATCTTCTCAGATGAGAACATGTCACGCTGGGCAGTCTTGTGTCATTGTTTCCATATCACATAATCAATTAGAAGTGGCTACCAAAGCACAGTGAATAGAGTCCCAGCCTGAAGTCAGGAGGACCTGAGTTCATATCTGACCTCAGACACTTAACACTTCCTAGCTGTGTGACCCTGAGCAAGTCACTTACCCCCAATTGCCTTAGCAAAAATAAATAAATAAATAAAAAATAAAAATAAAAAGGGTTGGGGGCTATCAAACTGAAGGTCTATAGAGCCATTGGCTGACCTCATTGTTGTATAACTGAAAACTTGACAGTCTTCCAGTGCCATGCCAAGAAACTTAATCACTTCCATTTGAATTATCTTAGGAAGATTCTGAAGATCACCTGGCAGAATAAGATACCAGACACTGAGGTCCTTTCTTATACTAAACTACCAAATATCCAAACTCTATCGGAGAGTGCAACTCCATTAAGTTGGCCACGTTGCCCAAATGCCAAATATATGCTTGCCAAAAAAGATTATTTTGTGGAGAACGTAGACAAGATAAGCATTCACATGGTGGTCAGAAAATGTGGTACAGGGACATTCTCAAAATCTCTTAAGAACTTTTACTAAAAGATTGTAGGAGCTCTACTATGGAGGTAGGAAAGTGTCCAGAGAATATGTATATTATCTCATTATTTATTCAATAGGTCAAGTCAATATGAATTTTATTTAAAAAAGTCTTCTCTGTGAGTGGATCACAGTAGCTGCGCTGGTAGTCATTCAGTCAATTCTTTAACCTTCTCCAGAAAAATATAGTCTTTTTTTTTTAATTTAGTAGTATTTCATTTTTAATTACATGTAAAATAGTTTTCAACATGCAGTTTTGTACAGTTTTGTAAGATTTGGGGTTCCAAATTTTTCTTTCTCCTTCCCCCTCCCCAAGATAGCAAACAATCCAATATAAGTTCTACGTATACAATCATATCAAGCATGTTTCCGTGATTGTCATGTTGTGATAGAAGAATTGGAAGAAAAGAGGAAAAATTGAGACTCCACAAAAAAAAAAATTTAAAGTGAAAAGTGTGCTTCAATATACATTCAGTCTCCATAGTTCTTTCTCTGAACGTAGATGATGTTTTCCTCTATAAGTCTTTTGGGATTATTTTAGATCACTGTATTGCTAAGAGCAAAGTGTATCATCACTCAGTATTGCTGTTACTGTATAGAATATTCTTGTTCTTCTGACGCATAAGTTCATGTAAGTCTTTCAGGTTTCAGGACTGTATATATTCTATGTATATTCAATTTCTCCTAAGGTCATGAGTTTCTATACAACAGTAGGTAACTGCGAATAATCTGTCCATAATGTTTGAGACAATCACTCATTTGTATTAAAAAAAAAAATTAGGGGATGATAAGATTGGGGGGGGAATGAGTAATATCCTTGTCTAGTGAGTGCTCCTTATTGTTTTTTGAGAAGATGATTTCTTTCTTTGGGTCTTCAGGTAGAATCAGATTTCTCCAGGGAGCTTTTCCTTCTTAATGTAGAGATTTTTCAGAATTTTCTGCCTTTCATGATCTATGGATGGTCACTTTGTTTTTTGTTTATTTTTCCATACATATTTCCACATTTATCATGTTGCATGGGGAAAATCAAACCAAAAAGGGAAAAAAATGAAAAATAAAAAACAACAACGACGAAGGTGAAAATTCTGTATGGTGATTCACATACAATCCTCACAGTACTCTTTCTGGATGCACATGGCTCTCTCCATTACAAGTCTATTGGAATTGGCTTGAATCACCTCACTGTTGAAAAGAGTCAGGTCTTGGATGACCACTTTGAAAAAAACAAAACAACACATTTCTTCTATCTGTATAATTTTATCCCTCCTAAAAACTCTCCTTTCCCCTTGAACTCTTGGGATTTCCCTTTCCTTGACTCCTCACCAATCACTGATTGGGACTAGCCAACCATCACAATGAGAATAGAAAAATTCTTGGGTCAAAAATGGAAAAAAACTTGGGTTCAAATCCTTCCTCTCATACTATCTGGGAGGGTCATTTTCCTTATCTATATAGTGAGTCGATTAGAGAGAAATGATCTCAGAGGTCCCCAACATGTCTAGATGTATGGCTCTATTATCCTTTTACTGTCTCCTGTCTGTTTCTTGTCTCCAGACAGAGTTTTTCAATGTAGTCATGTAAGGGCAAAAGTGGGGAGGAGATTCAAAAAATAGACTGGTTAAGGAAACCCAAAAAGGATACCATAGTTCTTTTATATTTTCTGATTAACAGAGGTATCACATGTGTTAAACAGGTATTTATGGAATGGCCTCTAAACCCACTATCATGTATATAGCATTATTGTATTATTGTGAAAAATACAAGCAGGAATTCCAATAACCTATTGACAAATGGATTTTTAGGATACATGTTATTTATAGGTTTTCTGCTGCTGATACCAAGCAAATAAAAATGACAAGGTTAGGAGGATGCTCAGTAAACTAAGTGCTTCAATAACCTGACAGACGTGGTTGCGTCTTAGAAATACACTTCTGAACAATATTGTGTTCACTAAGCACCGATTCTTCATAAGACAAGGTAGCCAAATGAACCTGAAGGGATTCACTCTGGGAAAATATTCAAAGCCATTGGAATTATTTAAAGATCCATAATTGTCTGGGGGAACAGATGGCAATCCAATGTAATGGAAATACTGGAATTGGAAATTGTTTTATTTAGAAATAGCCTTTGAGCCATTTCTAAATAAAACAAGGAAACAGAGTGAAGTGCAATGAGTATTGAACTGGAAGGAATCATGGGGTAGGGTTACAGCTCTATTAGTCATTATGTGACCTTGACCAAGTCACTAAATAGCTAGATCTCAGTTTCTCCAATGTGGAAAGTAAGGGAATTGGATGAGACAGTGACTGAAATTCTTTAAAGATCAAACACCTCATGCTTCTATAATGGTGGGATACATTCTTGGTATATTATTACTCAATAGGATAATCCAAAAAGTAAACATTTATTAAATGTCTATTCTATATGAGATATCATATTGAGAACTAGAAATTAAATGACAAAAGACAGCTTACATATGTATAAAATGAACCCATATAGTTTGGAGGATAGAATTCTAAATGATTTCATTCTCACTTCTCACTCATAGGTGAATTAGATTTCAAAGCAAGACACAATATCGAGTGATATGATAAATACATATAAAGTATAAACAAAGTTACCTTTGAAGTGGAAGATAGTAATTACTAAGTGGTTTTGTTTGTTTTTGCCTTTCTTTGTATCCTTAATATATAGTAGGCACTTAATAAATGCTTCTTGACTTGACTTTTAATGCCGACAATGTTGAGATGTATTTTTAAAAAAGCCAAGGATTCAAAGAGAAGTTGAGGGGGTAGAAGCATAAAAACCTTCCAGTACAGTGGAGAGTCATTTGTAGGATAGTGGAGCTGAGCATAGAGGACGCTAGAGAAGGTTAATTCCTTAGAAGATTGAAAGATAAAAAAAGAGAGAATACTCATATTTCATTCCTTGCCCACATTTTTGTATTTTTCTAAATCATGTGAAATTTCCTTTGCTACTTTATTGGTAAGGCAATTATATCAGACAATAAATGATGTAGTGACAAAAGCATGGGAAATGGAAATAGGGAAACCTGAGTTTAAATATTGTCCTAGACACTGGGGATTCACTTGATCTCTCTGTGTCTTAAATTTCTATTGTTTTGTCCACATTGGTCAATTTCTTTATATTATTCCCTCTAGTCTTTTTTTTTCCCTTTTTCTTTTATTTCTGAAATTGTTCTCATGTGATTTTCAGTATTCTTCAAGTTCTTCTCTTATTTATGTGACTTTTTAGTACTACTAGCTCTTTAATTTTTAATGTACATATTTTTTTTTATTTTTTTTATTCATTTTTCCAAATTATCCCCTCCCTCCCTCCACTCCCTCCCCCCCGATGGCAGGTAATCCCATACATTTTACATGTGTTACAATATAACCCAGATACAATATATGTGTGTAAATACCATTTTCTTGTTGCACATTAAGTATTAGATTCCAAAGGTATAAGTAACCTGGGTAGATAGACAGTAGTGCTAACATTTTACATTCACTTCCCAGTGTTCCTTCTCTGGTTGTAGTTATTTCTGTCCATCATTGATCAACTGGAAGTGAGTTGGATCTTCTTTATGTTGAAGATTTCCACTTCCATCAGAATACATCCTCATACAGTATTGTTATTGAAGTGTATAGTGATCTTCTGGTTCTTAATGTATGTATTTGATGACATGGTATATTATTTTGAATATTGCCTTTTCCTATCTCACTACATGTTGTTAACTTTTAATTGTTCACATCTATCTACCAGTTATGTATCAATTTATGTATCTATCATCTATTTGTCTATCAATCTATCTATTAGTCTATAAAATAGCTTGTGTAAAATTAAATATATGTATACATGCATATATGCATATACATATATTGTATATATATGTATGCATGTCATTTCAAATTGCTTATTTTTAAATATTCTGGACTGTCATAATTTTTTTTCGGTGACTTTTGTTTATTTGTTTCTCTTCTCCTTGTCGATTCTCTTTTTCTGGTTGAATTTGCTAGCAATATCTCCCTTCAATCTGTCCCTCCAATCTATTGGATCACACAATTCTATAGATATGAAAAAAAAAAAAAAAAACTCGGGGATAATCAAGGCCAACCCTTTCATTTTGTGGATAGAGGAAGAGAAGTCAAGAGAAGATAAATGACTTGTCCAGAGTCACTCAGCAATTAAGAACATTTAAACACAGGTCTTGCTGCATTTATCTCTAGTTCTTCATTTCCCACAGCAGACTCAGCTTAGCCTGATGATTTCTTTGTGCATCTTCTTTTCAAAGTTGTCAGAAGCTGGTACCCTTCCTCTTTTTCTCAGTGATTTAGACCCAATCAAAAAACCTCTTTTTAGTTTTTTTTGGTTTCTTTCAATGATAGGAAATTTGGCTCTTGAAATATAGATCATAACCTCTCTACAGTGTTTCTGAAAAACCTATTCAGATACAATATGAATGACCTACATGACTATTATCAGTATAATTTTATTCTAATCCATTCATATATTCATGGGACTATATTCAGGGGAATTTTTGGTTCCCAAAAGAAGGACCATAAGAAACCTTATTTACATGCAGGGCTTTAGAAATTGTAATGATGTTTTGGGAATGTATAGTTTTTCATCAGTAAGAAGGCACCAAGCAAAAGGAAATCCTATGGAGAATTGTACTTTAACATATTGAAAAGCATTTTGATTTCCTTTTTCTTTAGAGTAACCAGACATGTATTTGAATGATACCCAACTTCAACATATTGAAAGTTCTGAAGTGCCTGTGAAATGCAGACAAATAGGTTGCTGTTTCCAGGGACTTTGATGAAGGCGGGGAAAGATGTGTTTTTAGAACAGATGTTACAAAGCAAACCAAGGAAGAAAATATTTCAGTTTCATAATGCAACAGCCAATAAATGTTATCTGGTATTTCAGGCAGGGAATTGAAAGTCAGGACTACTGCTATCAAGTTCTAGCTCTTGTTCTGACTTTTCTTATTCTCTATGAGTAAGTAACTTACCTTCACTATGCTCAATTTCTCTGTGGTCTAACTATAAGATGTTATTTAACTAACGCCTAGCCAAGTTATTATAAAAGGCTGGAGATTGAAGGATTTAATAAATTAGAAATAGAACCAAGAAAAAATCAATGGAAAGATGAGGAATGGGCATAAACAGTCTGTGGGCTGTTACCAATGAATTATGGATGAGCTGTAGCTTAAAATATATTATCCAGGAAATGAATGATCAGAAAAAGGAGATGGGTTGGTCATGGAGTAATACGAAGGGATAACAGATGGAGAGATTGTGTATTTTCATGGGATGGTACCCACAAAAGATTTAAATAAAAATAAAATCCTTTTAGAATGTGCCCAAAGAGGTAGATATATTTCAGTTGGGAGACTTTGAGGAAGGTATTGACCCGAATTTTACAGGAACAAAATATGTGAAACAATGTGCTCTATATTTTTGGAGAGAGTTATTGTTTCCTTCATTCTCAAAGAGCATCAGGGAGATGATACCTGAGCATGTAAGTGTAATGTTCTTCTCTAAAATGTAATCTTCTCTGAGAGCAGGTTTCTTGGGGAGCTTCTGGAGGCAGCTTTCCTTTCAGTTCATTGTAATCACCCCAAATGCAGCCAGGAGTTAAAGTCCAGATCCTTTATTTTCTCTTTCCCTTTGTGTCCTTTCTTGGGCCCTGTTAACTTTCTTAGAGGCCTACCTCTCTCCTTGGTTCCCAGAGCTCTTGTCACACTAGTCCTTTGCCCCTGCCAGCTTCAGTCTCTCCTCCTCCAAATGTCTCCAGCCAGCACAAAGATAGAAGCTGGAATGAATCTGTCTCCTCCTCCAAGAGTGGGCTTATGCTTTTGTGGGCTTGTCCTTTAGTGGGCTCCTCCTTTTCTATTCACTTTTAAAGGTGTGAATCTTGTGGGAACTCTAATAAGGACTAAGGACATCTAGAGAACTGTGAAGCACCCTGCCAAACAACCATTGTCTCTATCAATTCCACTGACTTAGCACCTGGTAAGAATTCTAACATATAAGTAAATTGATTTCAAGTGAGAGAGGGTTGTGCAAAAAATCACTAGTCTCACTTTCTCTTCTAGAGCCCTTCAAGTCCCATGGCAAGAAAAAAGATCAGAATGAGTAGAGATGACCCTTAGCAGAGAGTATTCACATTAATTAGATTGCAACTGAAGTGTTGAAAATAATCCAGAACATGGTACATGGGAACCTCTATCATACTCAGAATAGCTACTATGGTAAATGGAATAATGTTTTATTTTGTTTTCAATTGCTACCATTGAAGTCCTGTGTGGACATTTACTATGAATATTACATTCAGTTTTGGATGAGTCTGTTTTAAAAAATGACATTGATAAAATGGCATATAACCAATGAAAGTGTCCAGGATGGAAAAAATGGAAAAATGGATATCATTCCATATGGCAATGATTTAGAAATTGGGTATGTTTATTTAATTTGAAGAAGGGGAGATCATCATTCAAATAGATAGTTGCACAGCTGAAAGCAGAACTAAGCAATCCTAACTTCCATTTTGGTGCTGGTTTCTGTATTGCCTCTCTATATTTGAGGGCATTTATGTCCTACAAACCACTTTGGTTCATTTTTTTTTCAATCATGTTTGACACTTCATATTCCCATTTAGAACTTTTTTTGGCAAAGATACTAGAGTAGTTTGCTATTTCATTTTCCATCTCGTTTAACAGATGAGGAAGTTGAGGCAAACAGAATTAAATGACTTGCCCAGAATAACATACATAGCATTTGAATTCACAAGATAAATATTCCTTATTCCAGGTCTAGTAACCTATCCACTGCATTTGAGTCATGTAGCTGCTGCTGGTTATTATCATTATTTGCTGGAACTCTATCTTTCCAGAAATCAGCAGGAGTCAGGACCACTAAATGTCTTTATTCTAGATCTTTACCGTCACCTCCAACGCCAGGTCACGAGTGCAAGTGAGCGTGAGTTCCACCACCCAAGTTTCTCTTACTCCTCCCACACAAGTCACTTCCCTCTCTTTGTCCCACCAATCAAGTCAGCACAGAACAGCTGGGGAGGGTCAACCTTCAAACAAGTTAATAGGGAACCGTCCAATTGGCAATTAGTCTCATGTGCTTCATTATTCAAGTGCATTGCTCAGTTCTAGCCCTTTACAATTATTATTATTATTAACATTTTTCTTTCAGCCTTTTATGTTTAGATTGTCAACAGAACAGTAAATCAAAACTTGATCTATATTTGCTGATTTCTAAGGTGCAATGCTCAAGTAGGAAATTTAAAATTCTATTCTTATATTCCAGTAAAATTGACTTCACCACACCTCTACCTGTTACTACCCATTTTAATATTGCTGAATTTGTCGGTCGGTATTTGAGCCTCAAGTTTGTTCTTGATATTATCTTTACTTTTAGAATGGAACTAAGCCCAGGAAGCAATCATTATTCAAGTAAAAAAAAAAGACTCTTCTGAGCCATTTGGGTAGTATACAGAAAGACAAACTTATCATGTCAGAGTTGGGAAGAGTGTAGAACATAGAATTATAGACCTAGAATGGAAGTTAGAAAACAGAATATAAGCATTGGAAAGAAATTTCAAGATTATCTGGTGCAATCAGTACAGTTTGTAGAGGAAGATAATGAAGCTTTGTGGTGCTAATTATAGATTTGTTCATGGCTCTCGACATACATTGTATATCAAGGGGTGTGAGGGAATAATCAGCCTACCTCAAAAAGAGTGCCAAAAGTATGTTGGGGAGAAATTTTGTTTCAGAGAAGACCAGGAGGTAGATCAAATGTAAGAAGATGAGATCCTTGATTTAATTATACATATATGTGTATGTGTGTGTGTTTGTGTATTTTGTGGAGAGAGAGAGAGAGAGAGAGAGAGAGAGAGAGAGAGAGAGAGAGAGAGAGAGAGAGAGAGAGAGAGAGAGTGTCTCTGACTATTTCACTAATCATTCATTCATTTATTCATCTGCCCATTCATCCATTCCTTCATTTAAGATAGGATTTCCAAAAATCAAAGCCAATAGAGGAAGATAAAGAGTGGAATGTTTTAGGACTGATTGCTATGGTAGTTGAGGGGATAGCAGCAAGCATATTCTATCATCACTGCTGATTCTTAACTGGTCCTATGAACAAAGCATGACACAGATTCTTAGGCCAGTCAGGCCAGGAAAAAGCCAAAGTAGTAGGAAACCTTGGGAGATGACCTAGAGACTGAAAGATAGCTGCTCTTTCAAGCCATTAGCTAGCTAAATGTCTGTTCTTGTTGGTCTTTTCAATCATGTCCAATACTTTGTGACCTTATTTTGGGTGTTCTTGGCAAAGATACTGGAGTGGTTTGTCATTTCTTTTTCCAGTTTATTTTACAAATAAAAATCTGAGGATGGAATGATGTGACTTGTCCAAGGTCACACAGCTACTAAGTGCCTGAGACTAGATTTGAACTCAGGAAGATGAGTCTTCAAGACTCCAGACCTGGCTAGCTATATATTATGATACCATCTAACTGTCTCCAGAGAACTAATTTCAGCCTCATTCTGAATCTCACATGTATACATTCAAAAATGGAAGTGACTTTAGAAGTTTTATAGTATAACCATTTTATTTTATACCTAAAGAAATTGAGTCACAGAATGGTTAAGAGTTCTGATTTCTCACAATAGACATCTGGTTTCCAATACTAAAAAAGGCAGTCATGTTTATCCCAGGACACACCTAAAAATGTGAAGGATCATTCATCGACTATTGTCAAATGTCAGGACTATTATTCTGAGCCTCTCCCTAAAAAGAAAATATTAAAAAATATAAAAAGCACATTTACAGTTTCCAAGAATGACAATGACAATTTGTAGAAGGCCAGTGACCATGTGCCTTATCTGAGAGATAAGAAGAGTATCACATCACTAATTATACAATTTAAAGAAATGTAATAAATGTTAGATAAATAGGTCATTAACTTAGATGGCTTAAGGATATTAGTGTTTTATGTTAAGAAAGACATTTTAGATCAGAGCAAATTAGGAATATAATACTTCCTGACACGTGGTAACTTATGCATATTTTCTTATTTCTTTGCCATTTTGTAAAATCAGTCTCTAGTTCATGAGGTATGGCTTGCAGTTGCTGGTCTGCTGTTTGCAATATGAGCAATTTTTAATCATTGTCTGATGTCACAAAAATAATATGAGATTTTATTGATGTTCTCCTTCAAAAAGGAAAGGAAATCATTGCTAGAATTCATCAAAGAAGGAAGAAAAAAAAAAAAACACTATGAGAGGGGATTATTGCCTACTGGAAAAAAAAGCCATGCTTTTTAGCCTTTCGTTTAAGGCTTTGGAGCAGTGGGTCTACTGTCAGAAAGACCTGAATTTAAATCCAGCCTCAGAAACTTAGTAGCTGTGTCTCTCTGGGCAAATCACTTAACCCTGTTTACCTCAGTTTCTTCATCTGTAAAATGGGCTGGAAAAGAATTCCAGTATTTTTGCCAAAATAAATAAATAAATAAATAAAATAAAATAAAAAATAAACAAATGAAGTCAGAACAAGTAAAAATGGCTAAACAACAATCACCACAATAACCACATGTATTTTATGAGGTATCATGACCTCTAATTCTCTGTATTTTCTTGTTTCTATGTCATTTCTTATATTATTCATTTTTTTCTGAAACATATTTTCTTCCTTCTAACCACTCCTGGATTGTTGGATTTCCATCCTTTGAAGAGCAACTTAAATATAATCTCATCTATGAAGCTTTTCCATAGCCCCCAATGAATAATGCCCTCTTGCCTGCCCTTCACTATACCTTAAGCCGAACATCAATCAGCAAGCTTTTATGAAATGTTGGGTAGGTATGAGATACTGAGCTTGGATCCCAAAATGACAAGTGAGACAGTCTCTGCTCTCAAAGGTCTTATGGAGAGAGGGAATAATTACAATATATATACATAGATCACGGGACTCAAGATTCCCATCTGGTAAGGACATCAGAAACTAATTCAATTTATTGATTTGATGGATAAATAAACGGAGGCAAGAAGTGGTTAAATTTAGTTTTCTAGAGTCGTACAAGTGTTGATGAGATGAATAAATGTAATATTTAGATAAAAGAAACATGACATGATTTTCCAGATGTTTGGGCAAAGCATAAACAAATAAGGAAAGACCTTATTAGCACAATTCATGTATTTATAAATTATCTTGCCATGAATATTTAATAATGATAATACTATAAAAGCAAACAATAACAGTAAGCATTGATGTAATCCTTCACAATTTATTTATATTGCGCTTTACATGTTTTATCCTATTTGATCCTCATTACAACTTGGGTATTATTAGTTTCACTTTTATTGTTGTTGTTCAATCATTTTCATTCTTATCTATCTTTTGGTGACTCCATTGGGGATTTTCTTGCAAAGATATTAGAGTGGCTTGCCGTTTCCTTTTCCAGCTCATTTTATAGGTGAGGAAACTGAGGCACACAGGGTGAAGGGGCAGGCTTATAAATATTTGCAGCAGGATTTAAACTCAGATCTTCCTGGCTCTAATTTCAGCATTTTACCCACTTTATTACTTATTTGGACATAGGCCTGTTTTAGACTGTAAATTCCTTCATGGAGACAGAGTCTGCAATTACTATAAACTTTGCTCTGTGCTGTTTGTATTAAATGCTTTTAATATTGTCTGCTGCATCAAATGAGTGGGATTAAATTGGATTCAGGCTTGTGTAGTCTTCATAGATAATATTTTCTCATATAGAGAGGTGGGAGGGCAGAGTGAATAGGATAACATGGAAGATGTAGAAGCAGGACATCCTGGTTTCAGATCCTGCATCTGAAACTTATCAACTATGGAATCTTTGACAAATCATCTATATTTTAGTCTCAGTTTGCTTATCAATGAAATAGATAAAGTTGTAATGCCTGTGAGAGCGAACTTTTACGTATATTGTGAGATTCAAATGAACTATTTCAGTGATTCAATTTAACAAACATTTAAGCTGCTACTGTGCAATAGATACCATAAAGGGTGGAGGGAAACAAAGAGTCCTTTGAAAATTTTCAAATCTTAGTTGAATATCAGCTCTGGTTATATTGAGTTAGTACCATAAAACTTTGGAACTTTCAAATTCTATTTTGGATGAGAAAGTCAGGAACTATTTTTCATAATCCTACCTCAATATATCCAATGAAAACAATGAAAAAAGGAAGAAAGGAAAGGAAAGAGGGAAGGAGGGAGGAGAAAAAGGAAAGGAGAGGAAAGAAGAGGAGAGGAGAGGAGAGGAGAGGAGAGGAGAGGAGAGGAGAGGAGAGGAGGGGAGAGGAGAGGAGAGGAGAGGAGAGGAAAGAGGAAAGGAAAGAGGAAAGGAAAGAGGAAAGGAGAGGAGGAAGGAGGGAAAAGAAGGAGGGAAGGAAGAAAAAGGAAGGAAGAAAAGAAAGAAAGGAAGAAAGAAAGAAAGAAAGAAAGAAAGAAAGAAAGAAAGAAAGAAAGAAAGAAAGAAAGAAAGAAAGAAAGAAAGAAAGAAAGAAAGAAAGAAAGAAAGAAAGAAAGAAAGAAAGAAAGAAAGAAAGAAAGAAAGAAAGAAAGAAAGGAAGGAAGGAAGGAAGGAAGGAAGGAAGGAAGGAAGGAAGGAAGGAAGAAAAGGAAGGAAGGAAGGAAGGAAGGAAGGAAGGAAGAAAAGGAAGAAAGACATGGAAAACTTCATATACTCTCCCCATGGAAATTTTATTTCATTGATTCCTTTTAAATTGCTTTTCAATCCTTTCCATTAAGCCTGCTTCTTTAACAAACTTTCAGTTCCTTTTGAAGACATGATTAGCCTTACTAACAGTAATCTGATTAACAAACTTATTCCTTCATTCTTGCTTCCAATCTCTATCTTTATCTTTAATAACTTGCTAAATCCTCTTAATTTTACCATCCCAGTAGCTCCTACACTAGTTCAGGCCGTCATCTCTCCGGTACATTTCAACAATAGCTTTCCAAAGGTTTTTCTTTTTTCTCTTCTCCTTCTTCCCTAATGTCTCCTCATATATGTGGACAATAAAATATCTTTCTGAGCCACAAGTGTGACCATGTTACTCTCCTGCTCAGAATTCTTCAGTGGCTCCCTATTTCCCTTAAAACCAAACAGTGAAATGCTTTAGTGCAACTCTTAAAGATTTGCACAATCTTCCCCCAATCTTCCTTCCCAGAATTTCCAAATTGCTTACCTTCACACAAATTAGTTTCTAGCTATACTAGATCCCTCTCCCACCCCTTCCAAATAAACTTAAAATACACTAGGTTCTTGCAGTTCTTAAATTAACATGTCAACTTAAGTCACCACTCCCTACCTGATATTTCACCTAATCCCAACAGTGATTAATATTCTTTTTCTTCCTCTAATTACTATTTGGAATGGCACAACCCCAAAAAGGAAAAAAAAAAAAATGCCTTGAATGTAAAGAGCTGTTCCCAACCCCTCCCCCTTTTCATCTTTCTATCCTTTATTATAATCATGATCCTTTTTACATATCAGATTTTTTTTTTACATCTTTGTTGAAACTAATATTAAGCTTCCTGACACTGCTTCTATGAAGATATGGTGGACTCATTGAAACTGTTCTCACCAGGCTAGTGAGTCCCCCACCAAAACTCCCTTCCCTGGCCACCACCTCTGTGAGTTGAATCCTCATAACAGGATGGAATTTTCTTGTTCTGGGACTATTTTATCTTGTATACATTTTAATGTCAAGGATAAACGTAATCCTAATAGCTAGTATTGGTATAATGCCTTAAGATTTACAAAGTGCTTTACCAATATTATTTCTTTTTACTCACAAAAGAACCCTGGGAGTTAAAAAATACTGGCATCTCTATTTTACAGCAAAGGAAATTGAAGGTGAAAGAAGTAGAGATTTGTGTCAGGTCATATATATAAGAAGCAGGATTTGACCTTGAGTGTTCCTTCCTCATGGTTCACATGTCACCTAGATCCAATTTTGTTGTATCTCTAGTGTTAGAATGTAGATACTGTTTGGCTCATAAAAGATACAGATAAATTGAGAGGTAGAACAATAAATAGATTGATAGGTCAACAGATAAATTGATAGATAGATAGACACATATATGTGTGTGTATATATATTTCCCACTACATAAATTCAGAGTGAATTAAGAAATTATAATATATATATATATATATATATATATATATATATATACATGAACATATATTTGTATCTGAATATTTTATGCATCATACAATATATATATATATGTACATATGGATATATAGATATAGATATAGATATAGATATAGATATAGGTATAGGTATATAATATATAACCTACTGAACACAAATATATAGACACACATTATATATATCATTGTTAGAATATGAGTGTATATGCACACATACATATATATATATATATATATAAACACATACATACATAATTTCTTAATTCACTCTAAATTAATATGCAGAGAATATTTCTCAGAAAACTTCCAGATCGGTCTTTGAACTCATTCAGTTACTATTGATTGGATCCATTCTGTAGCAATTCCTTTTTAATTTATTGGACTCTTTTCAATATATCTTATCATAACCAGGTCTGCTGTAAACATGCCTCTTTTCTCAGGCATACAAAGAATTGTGTCATATATTATATTATAGTGTCGTAAACTGCAGCACATAGTCAACTTCAATTCCCCGGGGAATTAACCCAAGATGGTTGCTCAAGATTTTATCAGAGGATTCTTAGATAAATATTTTTCAATTTGATATTTAATTTATTAAACATTCATTAAATACCTACTATTTAACCTTACTAGAAAACAAAGAAGAAAAAGTAAAATTCTTTTGAATTCAATAATTCAAAGATTCAGAGGCTATCCTTCAGTATACTTAGTTTAACCCTAAATGGAAGTTAATTGGATCAAATGAGAGAATATGTATAAATTGTTTTACAGAATTTAAAATATATGGTCTGCTACTGTGGTGGAAAGCATGTTGACACTTCTATAAATCAGCAAAAGTACGACTACAGGGGACAAGTAACTCCAAATCTAGCTCCTTTCTACTCTCTCATGTTTCCTCTCTGGTTTAGCAATAGTAAAAAATAGATGGAGATGAATAGAGTGAAATAATTCTAGTCAGGCAGTAGTCCCAGAGTACCAGGTTTGTTTTATTTTGATTGAGAGATAATAGAGAATAGTTGGAAGTTTTTAAACAGATAAAGTGACATAGTGACTCAACTGTGGGAAGATTATTACAGTTCTGAGAGGTATATGATTTCTTTCTATTTTTTTTTTTTTTTAAGATTATGATCTTTAAGATTAAGATCACAGATCCATTTAAAATGTCTTGTAGAGCATGGTGTAAGACTTTGGTCTAAAACTAATTTCTGCCAGATTGTTTTCCAGGGTTTTCCCATCTGGCTTTGTTTGTTTAATCACATGAGGATTTCTTTCTTAGGTAATTTATGTTTCCTACTTTGTCACAAACTGGGTTGAATTTCATTGTTTCTGATTCTTGTCCGATCTTTTCTGGGAAATGTATTACCCAAGTGAAGGAGAAAAAGGGACAGCAATATTTTGGTCAACCTGTGAGTCAAAAGAGCCGGGCAAATGTGGCAGATAATGTGTTGGTAGAATCGACTGGATTTTCAAATGATTAGCTCGGGTGGGAGTGAGAGTGTGGGGAAAGGAAAAAATCTACTATGAGTCTGACAGTGACTAACTGGGAACTCCTTGACTATAAGGTCCTTTTTTTGCCTTTTTTTTTTATTTCCAGGGCCTAGCACATAATAGGTGTTTAATGAATGCTAGTTTACTTAACAGACTGATCCTGATTTTTAAAGTAGTTAAATGGGAAGAGGGAGTAAAATCTAGAGTCCAATGTTAAGAAATAAATTATTTGCCCAAGTTGTGATAAATGCCTATAATACCTGCTACCAAAGATGCAAAGGTTAGAAGATTTCTTGAATGTGAATGGACCCTAAATTTAGGAAAAGTGGGTGACAGATTACCTAAGGAGGGACAAGATGAGAGAACCATTCAGTTCACAGTTCCAGAGGGCAGATTGGAATCATGTGTATCCCTCCTTGTACTTCTGGAGTGTGTGAAAATTTGAAGACTAAACAATATAAATTAACATTTTTTAAAATGCTATTGAAGTGAATTGCATTTGTAATTATCAAATTTGAGTTTCCAGAAGGACATTCCCACAGAGATGCAAGAAATTGGAGATATGAATTGGTAGCAGAAAGGAATGTTTGGGACTTGGATTATAAAGATAGAAATTATCCAATTGGAGGACAATATTGAAGCCATGGAATTAGATGAGAAAATCAAAGAAAATGGCAGGTGCAGGAAAGGAAATCCTTTGACAGCATCTTCATCCTAAGGATGATGGAGTAAGACCATGAATCAGGATGACAAACTGATGAGAGGATAGCCTTGAAGATGGAGAACTAGGAGACTCTGGTATTACGGAGACCAAGGATTGTGCATACACAAGCTTAGGAGAGAGAATGCCTACGAGTAGTTAAAAATGCAGATCTGTTAAGAAGGATAAATACTGAGAGAGTCCAATGGATATA